>NC_134645.1:133242358-133462358 GCF_030463565.1 Pelecanus crispus
ATATGCTTCTGGGTTCTAATGCTTCCCTGCTAGGCCTGATTGGCCAAGATGGGGACAGTGGAGAGGTGTTTTCTGAGCTGCTGCAGCGACTCCCCGTGCTCCCCACAGAAATAACTCCTTTGCCCTGCCCACTCATTCCTGCTGCCCCTGCTTCAGAGAGCCAGGGCCCCATGTCTGGGTGTTGGTCTCTTCTCCCAAGGAACAAGCGATTGGACGAGAGGAAAGGGGCTCAAGCTGCGCCAGGGGAGGTTTAGGTTGGAAATTAGGAAAAATTTCTTCACGGAAAGGGTAGTCAAGCATTGGAACAGGCTGCCCAGAGAGGTGGTGGAGTCCCCATCCCTGGAAGTGTTCAAAAAACGGGCAGACGTGGCACTTGGGGACATGGTTTAGTCTAGTCTACCCTTGATTGGTTTAGTGTGGACTTGGTAGTGTAGGTTAATGGTTGGACTGGATGATCTTAAAGGTCTTTTCCAACCTAAACGATTCGATGATTCTATGTCTGTCTCCTGAGGGCTTACACAGGCACTCACCTGCTTAGCTGCAACCTCCAGGCACTTCTCCCATTGCTCTTGCTCTGCATACATATCCAAAGCAGCCATGACATCTATTCCCACCAGCTGGGGATGGAAACAACCATAAATTCACTGTGCAGGCAAGGTTTCCTACCAGCATCAAGGCAGGCATCAGCCCACCCAGGTCTTTTCTTCACATACACACAGTCCCTCCCCTTTCGTGGTATGGAAGCACAGATCCCATGTGACCCAGCTGGTATGCAGAAACCACGACTCACAGGCACATACAGACTCCTCACCTGTGAGCATATTCAGGCAAAAGCCCCATGAGAAAGGCCCTAAGGATCTGTACAGATCCTGACATCACTCACTAGCCTGTGAGACATCCCAAATACGTACCGAATCTACCTTTCCTTGGTTCTTTAAATACTCCTTGTAACGCTGGTCCACATACTCCTCTGACCTACTGGGTAGAAAGAATCTTAAGAGGCAGCAAGACTAATAGTGTCTTGCATCAGTGCAGGGGCTGAATTCAACTTTGACTACTTTGGGAAAAAGAGGTCTTACAGCTGTGCCCGGTCTTTCTGGCCTGCTGCTGGGAGCACAGGTAGAAGGGGAAAGAAAGGGTCTAGGCAGCTCTTGGCAATATGATGTGAGAGGAGAGAATGGGATCATAGGACTTTCAGAAGGAAATGCATGCACAGGATTATGCCAAGGGAAGGGGAAATAGGGATAGGGATGGGGCAAAAGGGGATAACGATTTCTATAGGATGTGCGGCAAAAGAAGAGTGTCAGGATGGTAAATGGCTTGGGAAGGGCAGCTGTGGAGAGTGTGCCCTGTTGAGCCTGGGAAGGCCACTGTGGGGAGAATCCAGGGAAGCTGGGGGCAGCGCGACAGGACAGGACAAGGGATCATCTGGGAGTGGGAGAGGGAGCAGGAAGAGTATAATCTGAGAAGTTCAGGGCATACCTGGGGTCCAACTCCTTAGCGATGCGCTTGGCTTTGCTCCATTCCTCCCCTTCAATGAAGGCATCGATAGCTTCTTGGATGAGGTCCAAGTTGAGGTAGAGTTCGGCTGCCTGCAGGGCCAGAGACAGTCCCATGGGATGAAACCCCAAAGGCACCCTGCAGCCCAGGCTGGAGCTGGTGCTGTTGGAAGTGACCAGCACACAGCAACAACAGAAAGTCTCTTCCCAAAACTTAACCCCCTTCTCTGCTTCCTGCCTCCTCCCAGGGCCTGGCTCTCTCACACTATTCCAGGACTTTATCCCTTCCCCTCCTTCCTCCTCCTCGAGGACTCTGCACTAACTCTGGATAGGGCCATCTACCCATCACCCCAGGATGTGCCTTGGCCTCCTTCCCTTGGATAGAGCTCTCCCTTCCTATGTCACTGCTTCTTCAGTAGTCTGGGGGCAGGAGCTAGCCCTCACCGCACTGTACTTCTTCATGGCCACCAGCTGAGGAGCCACAGTCCGCGTCACCTCCATGCTCTGTGACTGACCCAGGAATTTAATGGCCAACTCAGCAGCCTGTGAAGAGAAACTGTCAGCAGCGCAAGTGATAAGAGTTATTTGAGAGAGGGATGAAGCTGGGAAGAGCTCAGTCCTAGCTAAAAGACTGAGTCAGGAGCGCTTGGACTATGGGGGAAGGGGAGAAGAAATGACAGCCCACTTCAGCAATTCAGAGAAGCAAAGCCCAGCTACTGTCACACATGGGAGATCAGACAAGGACATAATCGTTGTTGAAGTTGGTACAAGGGCACAGGTACAAGTGAAAAGTATGAACAAGAACACAACCCAAAGGCTGGTGCACATGGACCAGGAGAAGAAGAAAGGGTGCTCATCTAGCCAAGGTCTAAGTCATAAAGTCCAGTTCTTCAGTGCACGGAGATAAGGGCACAATGACACCAGCATGCTGCTGGAAGTGGTGCCAGAGCAAGGATGTCAGTGCAGTGCAGGATAAGCACACAGCTCATCACGGCTCAAGAGAATGGCCATGAAGATTTTCAGCCCCTGCGGACACTGGAGCCTGCAGATCCTCTCTTGCAATTTAAGTGATTGAGGTATCTCTGGGATGCACTGCAGGTTGTGGGAGACCTCCTAGACAGCAGAGTAGATGAAGGGAATCATAGCCCCTGACTGTACCTTCAGCAAGCACTTCTCCACCAGGACACTGTTGCTGGGATCCTGCACCTTCAGATAGCAGTCCACTGCCCTGGCGTATTCCCCAGCCTGCTCCCACTCCCGCGCCTGCTCCAGCAGCCCTTCTGTTCCTCTGCAGGGAGGAATGCAGGCTGTGAGCAAGACTGGGATGCTGCCACACAGATCCTGTGGACAGTGTGTAGGGCATGGGCAGGGAGATGCACAGCAGAGGTAAGTCGGGCACCTCAGAGAGGGCTGAGCGTGTGACAAGGAATGCACATAGCCAGTGCTGAGGACAGAATTGATTAAGGACCATGGGGAGATGCACTGGTGGTACAGAAGACCTGGGAGATCTGTAAGTGGCAAGAAGACATCTGGGAGACCTTGGATGTCAAGAATAAGCCTGGAGTCTCCCAGAGCAGAGAGGAAGGATGTTAGGAAACCTATGTAGGAAGCAGTCCTCAAGAGTCCTCAAGACGGAAACAACCGTATGTCAGGGATCTGGCCAGGCGCTCTCTGTAAGGCATCAGCACAATGGCTAGGGGAAGAGCTACCCGTCTGTTCCCGGCAGCCTGACCACAGCATTCCTTACCTGAAGCCCTTCTTGGCAGCCTCCCTGCCGCACTCCTCCTGTAACTCTTCTAGCCGACTAGGCACGTATTCCTTGCAGATCCGCAGGGCCTCGCTCCACATGCCAGCCTCCTGCACCAGCACAACGGGGAGGAGAAATTTTCACCAGTTCACCAGGATCCCCCACAATACTGGTATCACATAGCACATCTAGCCTCTCATGTCATCTTGCCAGAGGACCCACTGGAAGAAACAACCACAGCAGCACCATCCAATTCTTTCCTCCCCCAAAATGGCACCTATGTCTATCTATCCACCCAGGCTACCTCAGGGGAAAGTGCTCATCCATCCTAGCTACCTCCGTGGAATGGGCGCTTACAGTCTCCAAATGCACCCATTCATGCTACCCCTGAGGACCACCCATAGCCTTCTGGCAGGATACTTCCTCCCAAAGCTGTGAGAGAGCCAAGCTATGCTGTGAAACCTCTACCAGTTCAGTCTTCTAAGAGCAGGACAGAATTAAGTTCTACTAGGAACCACCCAAGTAAATGGTTTCTCTCTGGCTACTAAGCTGACAGGGAGAGCTGGGAGACGGATTTCACTCCTCCTCCATCCAAACTGGGCTCTTGACCAGTGAGGAAGGCAATGACGTTGCTACAGACTACGCTTACCTTGTAGTACTTTATTGCCAGCTCAGGTCTCTGTGCTCGCAGGAGGAAGGCCTCTGCTTTCTGGAACTCTCTCTGCTCAAAGGCAAAACGTGCCTGTCCCACAAGCACATCAGCCACGCTGTCTGGGTCATGAGCCTCAGCTACACGCTGTGCAGCATCCCAGTTCTGGTTATGCACAAACCTAGGGGAATCAACGCGAGATGTAACAAGAGGGACGGCAAGGAGCAGACCAATGCTGGAGAGGCAACCAGGCTGGCATCATACGGGGAGAGGAGATGCAGCAGGCCAGGATGGGGAAGGATACCTACATCAGGACTGCCTCCTTGGGTTTCCCAGCTTTAATAAATTCTGCTTCAGCCTCTTCAAATTTACCCTAGGAGAGAGGAAAGAATTTGCTTGCATACCTTCCTGCCCTGATGCAATCGCATGACCTCCTCTACTAAGGCAGAGAGGATTTATGAAACAAAGATGTGTGTGGAAACTTGGGGCTGTAATCATGGAGCCTTTTGGGTGAGCAGTGACTGCAGCCATAAAACAGCCCGCTGCAGCAGCCCTTAAGGAGAACTGTTCAATTATTTGAGTGACCAGGGAGCTCCCATCTATTCCAGGGGGTAAAATTACCTCATCTTCGAGGAACATGGCATACTTTAAGTGGATCTCTGGCATCTTCTGCTTCACAGAGAGGCGGGCCAGTTCAAAAGCAAATTCAAAGACCCTGCAATGAAAAAGAAAATGGGGTGAGAGCAGCACTATGTGCTATGAGGGCATGCCTTCATCAAGAGCAAGATATCAAGTAGAGCACAAGACACTGGGAGAGGAGAGAGGGGAACACAGAGGGTCCCAATTGAATTGGCACTGCCCATTCCTCCTGTTCCCGACTAGAGAACAGGAGCTTTGAGAGCCCCCACTAAGGAAATTCAGTTCCTTCACACTTGCTGTTAGTGCCAGAGGCCCTTGGTTCACCCCTGAGGGGAGGTCACAAGACTCCCAGGAGCCTAGCGATGTGGGAGAGCTGGGGGAGAGCAGCAGTGAACGGCAGGGCAGTCGGATGGCTGGCCAGGTGCAGAGTGGGGTCAAAACTCTTCTGGCAGGCAGTTATTTATGGTGACACGAGGAATACCTCTTCCCGTGTTCAAAGGCTCTCACAAGGCCCCCCTGCTGAGGCTAAAGGGCAAAAGCAGCCTGCCGAGCTCTGACTTGACATTTGAGACTAACAGGTGGACAGGAAGCGGGATGTGTCAAGGAAGCGGAATGCGCGTGTGAAGAAGTACAGGTGGGGTAGGAGGGGAAGACATGCCGTATCCTGGACCCGCAGCTACCATGTGCATACAGTTACCTTGGGCCACCCCTTTTTTCTCAGGTCAGGCAGATGGGAGAGAAGCGCTGGGCTGAGGGATCTGCTTACCCACTGTCTGCTGCATGGTCAATGGCCATCTCCAGGAGTCCGAATTTACTGAGGAGTTTCACAGCTGCCTCTCCACCCAGGCTCTTTGCCCACATATAGGCGACGTGCTTATAGGAGTTTGCTCCCCCATGTGCCTTGGCCACCTATCCAAAGCAAAAAAAGCAGAAGAGCCCAATGCATCCATTCAGTCTTCAGCAGGCTGAGCCAGGACTCCCCTCTCACATAATGCCTGTTGTCATGAAGGGAGCACCAAAACCAACCGTTCTCTCCTGAGGAACCTTTCCGTAGCCACCACTGGACTGGGGAGAGTGAGACAAAGGCTTATACAGCAGAGCAGAGGCTGCTGCCTCTTCAGCACGGCCCATGCTACCGTTAGGTCAGCAGAAGGGACCCCCGGCAATCTGTGCCCACACTGGAGGGGAACGATGTTGGGAGGGGCTGCTACGGAGTGGCTATGGGCAGAGCAATACCTACAACAGGGTGCAGTGGTTAGGAGTAGAGCAGTGCCTGGAGGAAAGCAGTGCTGCAGAGTGGCTAGGGGTCGAGCCCTGCTTTTGGGGTGCAATGCTGCAGAGCAGCAGGCACAAGGGTCTCCAGTGCTGTGCCACATGCTGAAGCTAGGTAGCGTATGCCAAGTCTTTTTTGCGGTGAATAGAGACAGAGCAGTTCCTACCAGGATCCTGCAGTCAAAGCCTGATCCCTGCATGGTGGGATAGTTGTGAAATGGTTATTACCCTGTAAGCTTCCTCCCACATGTCATTCACTCTGTACATGTTTACTGTGGCCTTCCAGTCCTTAGCTTCTAGGTAGTGGTACTCAGCCTCCTGTAAGCGTCCCTCCGCCTCCAGCTCCTGCAATTAGAGGCAATGAGTTAGTGACACTCTTGTCCCTGCTCGGCCTAGTTGATCCCCGGCCATGAGATGCACTCACCTTGCCCAGGTGCAGGTGGGTATCGCTGAGTAAGTCCTTGTGGTACTTGGCCACTAGGCAAACCATCTCATCATACATCTTACACTTCTTGTACATAGTGATGGCCAAATCAGGTTCATTCACAGTGATATACAGCCTGGGAACACAAGCACATTCAAATGGCTCAGCCGAGGGCATGACCAGTCCCTGCAGTCTCTCTGCATCCTGCCCAGTTGAAACCAGGTCCTGGGCATGCTGCCAAAAGGCATGACTGGTGTGCAGCATGACTGGTGTGCAGCATGGGCTTGTGGGCTGCAAGGCTGAACACTGCTTAGGTAGAGCCCTTCTGTTGTGCCACCATCAGCTGCAGCAGGACAAAGTTATTCCCTCCATCCTCACTTGTCAACCTGAGTTCTGACTTGGAGGGAGCCTCTGGGTTTCTCTGACCTGTTCTCATCTTGGCCTCCAACCTGAGGCTGTCAGTCCTGTCGGGATGGTAACATGACAATGTCAGCTCAACTTACTCATATCGGTCAGCAAAAAGATTAAACCACATGTGACCTCACCAGCTGCAATGCCCCTTTCATGTACTGGGCATCCTTGAGATCAGGTACCGTGGCATCAGGTACACAGCTGTGTTTGTCCCTATACCTACTAACCTTATTGTGGTGTTATTAATCTACAACTGACAACATTAGTAACCTGGAGGGGAAACACTCCACTTTTCGTATCTTATCCTCAGCTGACCATGACAGGTCAGATGTAGCACTCTGTAGTGGGGAAAAGCGTTGCCATATTTCCTCTGCTACATGAGACAGCTGCACCCCACCTGGACCTCCCTTCTGTCCTGGTGGACAAAGACACATTAACAGTCAGTCACTTCTCTTCCTATGAACTCTGAAATATCAGCTCTAGGTCTCCATGTGTGGAGAGAGTATCTCTGACCTTTCCAAACCCTAGTCCCAAACTCTACTGCCAGCCCAGGAAAGGGCTCCTCCTCACTACAGCCATTTTTTCAGGGCTCAGTCTTGCACTAGTACCAAGGAAGATGCTCACCTCTCTGCTTCTTTGTACTTGCCCTGCTTCTCCATCTCTTGGGCCTGGGTTATATAGAGCACAGACACATCTTCCTGACTCATACACTTGATTGCCAGCTGCCAAAAGGAACACACATGGGAGAAACTAGAGCACGCTGCACAGCAATTTCTTGATACATGGTAGTGAAGGAGAAGGGGAAAACCAATTTCCTTCCCGTTACAAACAGGTATACATGCTATCAGCTCTGCAGAGAATGGGCAGTCATTTGTCACTGTGATCAAAGCACACGGGACCAACCCCGCTGGAGAGTGCTATTTGTGTCACAGGTGCACCCACACGGGGCTGCTGAAGTAACGAAGGGCACAGACAGGGTGTGAATACCGGGGGCTGACTTCTTGCTGGCCCTGCATGCATCCTTTGGGAAGAGTGCTTGTTGATCAGGTGCTGGTGCACAAGGCACTGACCAATGAAAGACATTTCGCCAAGTGGGGTCAGGTCCCCAGAAGCTTTGGCTTCTGACTCTACCTTGTGAGCCTGTTCCCAGAGCCCGGCCTGTGTGTACATGTCAATGGCATCCTTGGTCTGGTCTCCTTTGATGTACAGCTCCTCCGCAACCTGTAGGGAAATGACCATACTCAGCAGTCCCAGGGGACACACAGAGCAGCAATGATCGTGGTCTGTGGCTTCACCTGATACTCCTGTAAAGCTGCATAGTGCTGGGCAATCTTGAGGTAGTATTTGGCTGCTGTCTGTTTGTCCTGCAAGTCCAAAATGTAGATGGCCTTCTTCCACTGCCGGGCTCCCAAGGCTGCCTCAATGGCCTTAATCGAGCACCTAGCATCAAAACCATAACTCTTTACAGCCAGCCAGCAGCCATCTCCTCCAGCTGAGTTAAGCCAGAGAGACCAACGTGGAAGGATTCTTCTTCCTGGGTTAGAGCAGCAAAAAGAATCTGAATAACTGGCAAAGCCAAGGGGAAAG
Source organism: Pelecanus crispus (assembly GCF_030463565.1). Classification (NCBI taxonomy): domain Eukaryota; kingdom Metazoa; phylum Chordata; class Aves; order Pelecaniformes; family Pelecanidae; genus Pelecanus; species Pelecanus crispus. Next base: position 133,250,587 of record NC_134645.1, read on the forward strand.
AACAAAGAACTAGGGCAGCAGGGAAGAGTAATCAGGGCTGAAAGACCTTGGGAGAGATGCGGGAAGGCATCCATGGTCAGGGCCAGCAGAGACTGCACATAAGCGCCAGGGGCGCTGGCAAAGCGGGGTTGAGGGGGCTTACTCAGGCAAACCCCCTGCTGATTTAAGCAAACCACATCAACTTCATAGCTTGCCAGGTTATACTGCTGCTGGTTATACAGCCATCACCTGCCCCCACCTGGCTTCGATATAATGGTTAATAGCAGCATCCAGCTGTTTCTGCTGCACCAGATGGTCTCCCCAGGCCTCCTCCAGCTTCACAACTTCTGCGGGAAACGCCAGGCGAGCCAGCTCCACTGCTGTAAGGGGACATGATAGCTGTTACGATGAATCCAGCAAGGAAGCAGAACTGTGAGGCAAACGTGGGCCTTGGATGGGGCGCAGAGGGAGGGAAATGGTGACTGCCTAATCCACTCCAGCTCCAACAGGCAATCCAGCAATCTGGACCCTGTGGAGAGCTGGACCAAATCCATGCTGGTGCAATCAGCACGATCAAGGCCTTGGGAAGAGGATCCAGTTCTGGGACTGTGCGTGCAGGTACAACTATGTGGAAATACATACATTGAATGAGATGACATGGAAGCTTCAGAGCATCTAGGCATCTCTGGGCTCCAGAGCAATAGCTCATGTTGCCACCAGGCCAGAGTACCCAGGCTCCTGCTGGGGATAGATGGGGGAAGAACGTATTTAGCACAGTACCTTTCAGGAAGGTACTGCCCTTGCAATAGCACTCCAGAGCCTTCCGTGGGTTCCCGACCTTCTCGAACAGGTCTCCAGCCTAATGACAAATACAAGCTGCCAGTTTCCAGAGCCACTATTTCCCCACACCACCATGTACCCTAGCAGCCCCATGTACAGAGCTGGTCAGTCCTGCCACACAGACTTCTCCATCAGCTATGCCTTCCCCACTAACCAAGATCATGAGGGTAAAGGGAATGTCTAGGAAAGACCGCATGTGCTGAGACCATTGTCCTCCCTGCTGATCAACATACAACAAATGTTTTTCTGGAGTACCATCTTCTAACAAGATAAGAGTTTTTGAGACAACCTCTCTTCTCCGCACAGTGGCTGGTGCAGCAACAGCCTTTTCTATGACCACAGCCCCTAGGAGCTCCACTATGCAGATGATCATACAGGAGCCCTGAGCATGAGTAGGGAAGAGGGAAGCTCAGCCTCTTGCAGCAGAAGGTTTGTACCTGTAGGTTTGTACCCTGTAGAAAAGGGTGACAGCCAACAGGGTGGGATGAGGTTCAAAGCTTGTAGAACTTAGAACATAATATAAGAAAGGCCATCCTGGCAGACCAAAGATTCATTCCCTTCAGTATTTGAATGGTGGCAAAAGCACATGTCTAGAGAAAGATTGTAAGAACAGAGCAAGTATACACTAGCCTTTCCTCCATTATATTATCTATCCATCTCTGACAATCTGCATTGTGGAAGATTCCTGAGTTTGTGTCATGATGCCCTCACATCATCATATTTAACAGTTTTTGACAGACTCTACCTCCATGATTTGTCTAATCAGTTTTAGACCATTTATACTTTTGGTAATAAAACATCTGGCAGCAATGAGTTCCACAGTTACCCTTTCAACTGAAGGCTTAAGAAAAGGTGACAGGTCTGGAAAAGCACAAAATTCCCTTGGGTCAAAATGAAATGGTCAGAAAATGCCAAAGGTAAAATGGGACTGGGCATATAAAATAGGCCAACAAAAATAAGTGGTTTTTTTCACACAACACATAACTGAACTGGGTAACTCATAGTCAACCTTGTAGATCAGAAAGTACAGATGGTTCAAACAACAATTTGACAAGTTCATGGAAGTAAAATTAATCTCTTAAAAATAAAACTGTTCAGGTACACTATAGTCTGCAAACTGCTGGAAACCATGAAAGTACACTAGGGGAAGTATCACCCTGTGTTTGCCTGCCCTGTTCTTTCTGTTCCTTTCTTAAACATCTGCAAGAGGCCACTGTTGGCCAGGATACCAAGCTGTACACTGGTCAGACTCAGCACTGCTTTCTTACATTAACGTGATTATGTGCTGTGTGAAAAGCACCCTTTTGTTTTAAAACTATCACCTAGTAATAAGTAGCTACCACTTTTTTGTGTTATTAGGCACAGAGAATAATCATTTCCCTTCTCTATGATATTCATAGTTCTACAGATTGTCTTCATAACCTCCTTTGTTTTTCTTCCTTAGCTTTTCCATTTAAACTATCCTTGTATGAAAGCTGTACCATCATTTTTTATTCTACTATGAGGAAGCACTGTACATTTTCACAGTGATATAAAGTTTTCTGTTTGATTCACAACTCCTTTCCTGTTGGTTCCTACCTTCTTCCCAAGGGCCTCCTTGACTATTAACTGAACACTCAGCTGATGTTTTGGAGACATGTTGCCAATGAGGTGCGATCTTTTTCCTGACTAATAAAAGCAACTCTAGAGCTCATCTGTGTTTAATGGATGCAGTTAGGATTTCCTCCCGAACGTTAATTGCAAATTTATCCACACAGAATTATATCTGCTGCTTTCCAGCTCAGTCCCCCTGTGTCTCACAGATGCAGAGGACAGGGTAAGCGCTTTGATGCCACTAAGAAGAAAGTCCAGTGGGGTGGGCCACTTACCTGTTCATACAGTTCTCCTCTGATCAGTGCCATGGAGACCCTACTGATGACATCCCCATTGGTCAGGAGCTCGTCCCTGCTCATGGCCAGCTGTGCTGCTTTGGCTGGCAGCCCTGCTCGCAGGTATAAGCTGATGGCTGCCAGGTAGTCGCCCTGTTCCTCTTGGACCTCCCCAGCCTTCTCTTCCTGCTGGGTATCCAGCAGCCACTGGTAGTAACCCCGACGCAACTTATCCAGCATTGGGTGTCCCTGTTGAGAAATGCAGCATTGGTTGACCTGGGCAAGGCAAGATGTTGTCCTGCTCATCCTGCAGGCTCTGAACTAGCTGTTCATGGCACCAGACTCCTTGCTGCCCAGTTAAACTAAGCAACTGCAGTTAGCAGAAATGACAATGCCAGCCCTGTGTACCACTACATCATCCATTCTTTTCTGAAGCCCTAGATACTCCTAAACCAATTTTGGTAGCTTTTCTCCCTCACTATTCACCCAGGTCCGTGCTTACATCAGTGCAACTTTCCCTTCTGCTTGGAGCCCCTCCAAGCAGAAGTGAGGTCCTGATAGGGCAGGTGAAGAGAACCCAGACCTTGAGTGGACTCCCAACCAGAAGACTTATCAAGCAAGCCCAGCCCACGGTCCAGTGCAGCTATATTCTGTACCTTGGCCTCGGCAACCACAATGCATTCATCCCACATGTGAAGCTCCTGGTACATGTCCATGGCCTCCTCTGTGGCGTTCTGTGTCAGAGAGCAATGTGTCAGCCTGAAGGTTCCATTTAGCAGACACATTGCCATTGAGCTCTCACAGTTGGCAGGGTTAGATGTGCAGAAAACACTTGAAAAAGTGAACCATCCCCTTTACATGAATATACATCCTCCCTCACCCTCTTCATGCACCTCAGGGCAATCCTACACCTTGGAACAAGAAATATTGCCTTCTATTTCAGAGCAAAAACTCTTCTCCCAGCAATAAGCAACCTCTTCCTTTTCTCTTTCACACTAGGGCACAAACCTCCCTGCTCAGAAATAAATGAGACCTTTTCTGCTCCTTGTTCCTTTACTTACTTGTTCCAGGAAGATCATCTCTGCCAGCTTGTAGTTCTTGTCTAGCATGGCCAAGCGGGCACGCACCAGATAATGGTCTGTACCATCCCCACCCTGCAGACAACATCAGCTCAATCAGTTTGTTGAGTGAAAGAACAGACTCTGGAATGGTATGCAGGAGGTGATTGCAGGTGGGCTCCGTGTCATTACAGAAACTGAAGAAGACACATGAGAATCACAGAAGTGACAAGATGGGAGCAATATGAAATGGCTAGCCAGAAGAGGGACCTGGCAGGCATAGATGAAGGATTATGTCAGCAGTTTCTACATGACCAGGTCCTGGTCTGTAGCAGGATACCGGTGAGCATGGACACAGAAGATAATGCATACACAAGTGTTTATAGGAAAGCAGCTGCCCTGCACAGCAGAAAAAGTTTGACTCACGTGCTCTTGAGCTGCCTGGTCAGCAATGGTATTGGTTTCATGCAGAAATCGAGCCTTTGCCATGTTGCCCAGAGCTGCAAAGCATCTGGAAAGAGCAAAGCAGTTAGTCAATAACTGGGTTTTGTTGCCCGATTTTGGTCGAAGAAAAGAAAATCAGAACCTGGGCAGCAGAGCCAGCTCTGCAAGCTGTAGAGGTAGGGTAGCCCTGCTTCAAAAGAAGGATTTTGCCAAGACCCGTGTTCAGATGTGCCCTCTAACCCTGCTCCATGGCACAAGCCATGGACATGAACAGCGCCCATGCTTCACTTCCCAACGCTTCAGAGATGCACTGAGCTTGTCCATGTCTGTCAGCTCCCTGAAGCCTTGCTAGACACTGCTTTGGGTTGCCATCAGCAAAAATTTATGCTGCAGACTGATGTCTTCCTGTCTCCAGTTCTAGCATTACTGTCTAGGATAAAAGGGCAAACCATTGCCTGGAACAGAGAACACTTAATTCTCCAATGCAGTGAATCTTCCAGGCCACACAAAAAGTCACATCTTTAGTTAGACCCTGGTTTCTTTGAGGGATTCAGCAAACAGACTGTTTAAGCCAGAAAGATGTTACAGCTTCTTCTTGTACCTCTCTGCAATGTGCAGCTGCCTTGCTTCCAAAGCCAGTCTGCTCAGGGTTTTCCACATGGCTTCCGTCTCTGTGGATGTTTCCAGTGTCTCCAAAAACGCAGCAGCCCTTGAGACAGAGAAATTTGCAGACTTTCAGTAACAGAATAGAAGAGCTCTCTGAGGAAAATCCTAGGCTGAGACAGGAGCTTCCTAACAAGAGTTGCACTGAAAACAAAGCAAGCTGTGTGTGACTACTTCTGAAGAAGACTGTGTAACACAGGGCCTGAGACATCAGGGAAAAGTTCAGTGATCTAGATGACCCCTATCGGGGCCAAGGTACTTCGAGGCATATGGTCACCAGAAGGCTGTAGCAGTGTGTGGCTAGTCCAAACTGCTGTGTCTGAAGTAAGTCCCTGGTGCAAAGTCTCTCAAGTGGTATCAGTGATATCAATGTGTGAAATTTTCTTCCCTGGTCAATTTTAAAGCCCTATAGCAGTGTCAGCCATGCCCAGGTGGCTACCATGACTGCTTTGGGCAGCCAGTTTTTGCTCTGCACATCTCCTATATGTTTTCATGACACTGTCACCATCCCTGGAGGGCAGCAGCAAAAGCACTTGAGTACTACTACACATCTGGCTGCTACGAAAGACACACTTATTCACTGCAGTTAAGTGAAAACCACCTTCAGTGAATTTCTGTCAGCATCAATGAGACCAGATTGGCCAGTCTCTTGTGCCACAGAGTTTGAAACCACAGAGCTGGGAGGATGAAAAGGCTGAATATTCACTCCTGAAGCACTCTGCTGCACCTTACAGCCAGACCTGGCACCAACATCGTGCTCAGAGCCTAAACTTCAACTCTGTATGGAAAGCCGTGCTGCTGTAGTTCATGGAGTGCTGACCCTCAGATGTCTGTTATGTGGACTACCTGCCATCATCATGTGGTGTATCTAGCGCTTACCTGTGATAATCCCCATCATCAATGGCAGTTCCAAACTCTATGAGGCCTTCGTCCAGGGTGTAGGACACAGTGTTCACCCCTTCAGATACTATCACTTCAGTCTTTCCATCATTCCGTTCCAAGTCTACAATATCCCCCTGGAAAGAGTACCAGCTATCAACACTCCTGCATTCTCCTAAAGTATGTGGAGTAGCAGGGATGTGAGGACAGCACTGCAACAGCTCTGCGGATTTAAGTTCTGCTGAATGAGCTCACACTAAGCAGACATCATCCTTATCTCACTAGAGGGAAGGAAGAAGCCACTGAGCAGCTCCTTGCTGTATTAACTGTCTCCACGTTCCGCCAGACACGCCTGCCACAAAGCTGACATGAGCTCATAATTTGCCCAGGAGAAACTAGCAGCTCCCTTCTGTCTCCCTTCTGCGATACTACCCTGACTGTTCCCACACATGTGAGCAAGAAGTAACAGAAACTGCTGGAGGTAATCGAAGTATCCAGAGTTTTACCTTCAGAGGAAACATGGTGACTCGCTCTGGAGCATCAATGTTATACCAAACACAGAGGCTGTTTCTGTTCTGAGCCACCACCACATCACTGCCTGGGACCCACTGCACATAGGAGCAATAGTTCAGAATGGTAGTCTTGGTGCTGCTTTCAATGTCATAGAGCTGCAACTAGAGGAAGGAAGAGGAGAAAAAGGCTCAGCTGGACTCATGGATGGCCTGCTAGCTCACATGAACATAGTAGGAACATGTGAGCAAGCACCTTGTAAACAAATGTTACAAACCAGGAATCAGACTTTTTCCAAGATACTTAACCCTAAGCTTCACACTGTTATTTACACACATTACTATCCAAGTCTTAACACCTTTTTTAACCCTTCCAGTATTTTAAGCAGCATGCTCAGATCCTGCCTTCCTTATTGCTGGGCAAATAAGTATATAAACCAGAATATGTCTTGTGCGACTTCAGCTCCCTCTTAGTGGCAGAGCTGGAACAGGAGAATGGTCTCGTAAGTCCTTCATGCAAACAAACTGGGGGACCAAGAAGGGCCTTCCTCTGCCGTTGTGGGCTGAACTGTCCATCCTAGGTAGAGTCCTATTGCAAGAACTGTTGCCAATAAGGTGAGAGGGTGTTTGTTTGTAGAATGCACTGCCCTGAAACAAACCTGACAACTTGGAAGATGTAACGTGACACATACGTTACAAAGATGTATGATGCTTTGTAACTTAAAAGTCCTAGGCTGTCTCTGCTCCTTGTCATAATTGTCCTCACCTAGCAAAGATGAGAAAAAGAAAATTGTGCTAGTCTCATGACATACCAGTCAAAAGAGAACAAGAAAGTCCCTGTTTCAGTCTGCACCAAACTGGTTGGAGAAATACGTACAGACATAGCTTAGCAGAATCATGGTACTGTCTTTAGGCTGGTGGCAGTATTTAATGAAGGGGCTGCCTATGTAGTCTCTTAAGAGGCCTGAAAAGGAGCCAGAAGAGACAACAGCAATCTTGATGATACCACTGCCCCTTGTTGAGATAGTGAATTAGAGGACCCAAATATAAATTGAACAAGACTGCAGAAATAAATATGGAAAGATACGTTGCTGGGAAAGTTCTCTCTTCTCACATGATAGGACATATACAGCCTTGTGGAAATGTACTTATCACTTACAAATAGAAGCCTGTTTCATCTGGTGCAGGCTGAAATCACTGTTAGTACCTTTCTGGAGAGTATCAGTGCAGCAGAGCCCAAAGAGAAGCCCTTGCTACTGGCAGTGATTCAGTCTCCTTTGTACTGAAGGTCTTTCTTGGTTGATACTTTTATTGATATGTGAAAGTGGTGTCCTAAAGAGCTGTAGACATGGAACAATCTTCCTTCTGAGAGTTAAGAGGGTCTTGATTAGAGAGGCACTCTAACACAGATGCAGGCACTACAGTTTTTGCAAATCCACATTGGGCTGCTCCTTCTATTTCTCTGGAATCACAAAGTACTTGTAGGAGTCCTTGTTCTGTGATAGTCCAGAACCAGAACTACAGTCTTCGTGCAAGAAAGCACACTCTTGTGAGAGAAGTCTGTGAGGCAGCAGATGTATGCACTGCAATCTTTGGCTACAAAGTTGAGCGCTCTGGTTGCTAGCTGATAAGCTTGGCAGCAATGAATCAGCCTGTGTGTGACTGGTAACAAGCAGACAGGTAATTAAAAGGAAATCTGTGATTCCCAAGCAAGAAGATATCTTTGCACCGCCTACAATCATGTAGATGTAATCTTAGGGGTCAAGCTGCCAAAAATGATGAAGGAGGAGCAGCTCAGTGAAGAAGCCTGGGGATCCTGTCTGAAATATGATGGGTGAATTCAGAGTTTCTTTTGAGATGAGGCTGAGAAAGTTCTCAGGGATTTCAACACATATGTATGTATGAACGTAATACTTCACCCATCCTTGGACTAGGGAGAGAGGCACAGCCAACGTGGAAATATTCTACTGCAGACTGACAGCCCCCAGTGGGATCTGAACCCCGGAGCAATTACAGCCATCCTGTGATGAGCTGCAGTGCTATAGCTGCGGTCTGCCACAGCATCTAGGACACCTGTACAGAAATTCTAGATGTGAATTACACCATTGTCAAGAGGCTCATGTTGTCTTCTCAGGACACTCTTGTGACAAGAGGAGCAAATGAAGTCAAGCGGTCAAGGAGCCTTACGTTCATAACAGTGAAGAAGGCTTTATAGTGAACTGAGTGGAACTGTAATACAATTGAGAAATACATCTTCTGGCCTGCTGCAGCGAGCTTCTTCAGCTGTATCTGTACAGTGAAACTAAACATGGCTGGGACATGAGGTGAGTACCTGCACATCATAATCCATAGTGTGAAATCATTACCATGATTTTGGGCATGGTTTTGTCCTGGGCTTACTAGTGCTTTCCTAGACGACATTCAGTCATGGTCTGGGAATCAGCACAAGCCAAGGGCCATACCGAACAAGCTATTTGGTTGTGACTATGCTGTTTTAGAGAATTAGACAGTTCATCTTACAGACATAAGCCAAGCTGTTGCAGAGAACACCTTTTTTTAATTTACATGTTTAAGTGCAACATTAGGGTCCTCATCCTGAGATTAACCCACTTGTCTCTCCATCTCACAGCAGAAGAGCCTATGATCTTCATTTTCAGGTGTGATGAGATGGAGCAAGATGTCTAGTAACTAACTTCAGAATTAGCTATGACTCAAGACCAAACATGCAATGCTGCCAGCTCATGCAATCTGAACATGGTCTATGTTCCTCAAAGGAGTGGTCAAATAATCAGGAGTACTTCAGATGCGTTTCTCGCTTCCCTCCCTCTATTCTGGCATATCTGTCTTTACCTCCCCCCAGGCATGCCACCTTGCCATGCTCCCCCACATGCACCCGTCTCACCCTCATCTTCTTGTCCCTGAAGAGTAATTTGTGGCCTGTTTCATTCAGCTCCAGCCAATCAATCTTGCTGTCATGGCTGATAGTGCCAGCGTTGTAGCCACCAACAAGGTCCACTTGGGAAGGAAAGAAAGGAAAGAGTGTAAGTACCTAATGTGCCCCAAAGTGCTGAACATTCAATGCTTTCCCATGGGGATCAGGTGCCTGGGACCAAATTAGGGAAGGACCCGCTGGCAAACACGCTGTGATGTGAAAAGCAGACTGCAGTGACATTTTATCTTGATGCCTTATCAACAGCAGTAACTAACTCTCTCAACCCTTCTGTGAGCATGCACAGATCACAGGCAGAGCAGGCAGCAATATCATCACGCTGAACTGCACAGAATCTCAGGTCCAGGACAGAGTCACAGCCGCCCCACAGCTGCGTCCACACCAGCCAGCCAGCCTGCCGAAAGCAGGGCAGCCTGGTCTCTAGCGGTCTGCTGCCAGGCAGAGTGAATGTGAAGGGGGCCTTCAGGAATCTGTTGCTTGGTGGAGTGAATGCAAAGGGGGCCTTCAGGGATATGCTGCCTGACACAGAAAATACAAAAGAATCAGGAAGGCTGGCAAAATACAGGAGAGGGAGGTTTACATTCACCTGTTGCTATAGTCTTGATGTCTATCAGATAGGCCAGTCTCTTGTTCTCCTCCACGCCTCTCTGCCGTCTCTCATTGATACGGACACTATTATTTGAAGGGAATGATGACCGTTACCTTTATCACTCTTTAAATTCACAGGACTGAATCATGTAGTCCCTCCCAGACTTACCTTTCCCCAAGCACATGAAGCCTCTTGCAGTTCTCTGACCTGTGACACCTGCACAGTACCTACGGCTGCCTCAAATGAGCACAAACCTTTCTAATTCATGGCTTTACTCCGGAAGCTGCCCCTCTGGCACCAGGGTCCTCAGCAGCAAATTAGTTACACTGCTTCCACCTCCGAGCAGCCCACGATCCTTCCTTCTCTCAAATCAGAAAATGGAGTATGGTATCTCAGAGGGACAGAGGAGGTCCTACTGGCAGCGTCCCTGATAATGCTGTACTAGGATGCAGAGATGCCTGAGTACATGCACAGGAGGTCCTTCTTCAGCAATAGCCAAGCCAGGCTTCAATAAGCATGTATCAGAGGAAGATGGTCTCTTGCGCTTCTAAAACTTTACAACCATTAAGTGTAACCAAACAATTAAACCCCACCACTGGTCACCGTCAGAAGCAGATTACTCAGATCCCAGTGTCTGGGGGCTGCATTCTACAAAGTGGGACACTTCTGAGTGTATATATCTGAGGTCACTCTCACAAAATGCCTTTACTGGCCACGCAGGCAGGTGGGACACTCACCTGACAAGATGAGGGTTCATGAACTCTGTGCGGACAGACCCCAGGATGTCATTGCTTCCATATTCCACCAGTGTCAGCTCTCCAGCATTAAAGATCATGCAGACCTGAAGGCGAGAGGGGAATGTGCTCTTACAGAAAAGCCAGGTAAGCACACATACCCACCAGTGAGGTGTGCAGAAAAGAACTCTGCTGCACACAAGTCTAAATTCAAATCCTCTGGGGTGAGTAACGAATTGTCCTTGGCTTCCTGTTGTGACTGCCAGCTTTTCCTCAGAGTTAGGGATTTTAGTTCTGGGCCTATCAGTCCTGCAGGAGCCAAGCTGTCACCCTGACAGCTGTGTTCTGTATCTCTAACATCCTCTCTGACCGTTGCTCTTTTATTGCTCCTCTCTCTTATCGGGCTATGACTTGTATAACTTGACAGTCCACACACTGAGTTAGTTCTGTACCTGGCATGTGGAAAAGACAAGTATGGGGAGGAAGCATAGTCAGGATCTGCATGGAGAGGGTAAGTCCAGGAAACTGCTGAGAAACAGGATTTTCCAGAAGTGCAGGTGACACTTTTTCTGCCAGTGCACACTCTGCTTTACTCACCATTCATGGGTAGCATCCTGTCCCATCCAACTTACGTTCTCATTGTCGAAGAAGAACTTCTCATTCCCTCCGGATCCTTGCCAGGCTACCTACAAAGCAATGGCATGGAGTGGGCAAATGCCAGGCTGACAGCTCCTGCAGGCGACCAGGTTGCAGGCACTGTGGTCTACTGTCCAGCTCTCAGCTCCCACAACAGACAGCAAGAATTACACTACAGAAGGGATCTGTTCCAGCACTTCAGCTGTCAACACTGTTGTTCAGTCATTCCCGGCTTGCAAGTTCCTCACTTCCCTCTCTTTTTTTTAACCTTTGCTTCAGACTCCTGTTCTCTTTGTGTGGTATCTTACCGCCTTCCGGACAAGAGGCCTTTATGTGACCAATGTACTTGCTCTAGCCTATTCTTTCACAGGCACTTCTCCACCTTCCTCGGACTAACTTTATTATAAAAAGCACTCCCAACAGCCTCTTTGCCTTCATAAATCAGTGCCACCATTTGTGGGGGCATAATCTCCACACCACATGTAGCTGAAACCCTTCTTTTTTGGGGTCATGTTAGCAACAACTGATCAGCATAGTGCCGGGGGTGACCAACTGATTTGCAATTTGAGAAGAGCGCTGGATAATGCAGTAGTTACTGGGATGACAACAGGCAAGTGGTCAGAGAAGCACAAAACTGAAAGCCAATGGCTGCAGCTGTCCTTTTCCCTCCTTGAGCAAGAGCTCCAAGTCACTACTTCAACAAAACTCCACTAAGACGGCAAGATGGTAAATGACTACGCACAACCCTGTTCTTTATAAGAAGTGAGTATAGCTGTGCAACTGAAAGAAACCCCGCTCTGTGCAGTATGATGTAGAGAAACCTGTCAGATTTAGTATGGACAGATTTTCAGTTGGATTACCAAGTATCAGTATCCTCCAACTTAAAGCTGTAGTCAGGAGCTCCTGCTCCCAGCTAGATTGATTAGCACACCATTAGCCTGACTAAAAGTATATGACACCTGTGTGAACAAAGCAAATATGTCTTGAAGCCTATTTAATACTTCTATCAGACACTAACCTGCTGCCCACATTCTCCAGGCTTGGCACACAGGCTCAGCGCTCAGTGCACTGTGAGGCTCAGGGTACGGACAGTTTTGTATGAATTGCTTGGTACCAGAAATGGCACTGGCATAGCTGTGGTACTGCAGTCATTAATGTTTTTTCTGAGGTTTTTTTAAACACACTAAGATTCATACATCCACATTTGGAATGTACATATGTACAGCATCCACTTTTGGGCCCCTCAGTACAAGAAAGTGATAAACTGAATCAAGTTCAGCAGAGTGCCGTTAAGATGACTGGGGCTGAAGCACTTGCACTACAAAGAGAGGCTGAAGGCATTGGGCTTCTTCAGCCTGGAGAAGGGAAGGCTTAAGAGATCTCTAATACGGTGATGCCAGGCTTTTTTTGGCAGATACACAGTGAAAGGGTGAGAAACAGTCATAAATTAAAAGATTCCAATGAGACTTAGGAAAAAAGCTTTCCCTGATGATGACAGTAAAGCAGTGGAACAGGGGACCAGAGAAACTGTGGGATCTCCAAAGTTTTCAAGACCAACCCGGATAAAGCCCTGAGCAACCACATGCGAATTTAACGCTGACCTTCCTTAGGGCAAGAATTTTGATAAGAGATCTCCCAAGGTCCCTTCCAACCGGAATTATTCTATGATTCTTTGAAAATAAATGTATTGTACCCATGCAGAAAACATATCCTTTGAGTTACAAAGTCAAGCATTTGACACTCAGGAAATGCCACAGATTTTCCAGTACCTCACTGAGCTTGTTGGAGCTGATGTCACCCAGCAGTAACGTGTCTGAGGTATGGGCCACCAGATATCTGTCTTTCCCTAAGATCTTCACCTCATCAATCTCATAACCATACCGGGATTTCAACACAACTCGAGTTCCTGTTGAGAGGTTCTTCACAATGACCTAGAGAAAGTGGGAAAAAGCAATATGAGACCATCTTTCCATGCACAGAGGAAGAACACGGACTTCTTGCCCCACGGAAGATTATGCAACAGACGATATTTGGATGTTTTGATGTCCCCTTACATCATTTCACTCTGCTTTTTAAAGAAACCTTACCGTTCCTTTGGTATGGGATGACAACTGTAGTAGAAATGTGGGATCCTCACTTCTGCCATTTGGAAGTTTCTAGTCTAACTGGAGGACTGCTCGGGCCCTCGAGCATGAGGCACCCTCTGAGAGTCCTGCTCTCTCTCCACTGACCAGAGAGGGGTGCCTAGGCTGCTAGCTCACCCCTACCACCTGATTTTGAGCCAGGTGAAGCTGGCTGAAATTAAACCACTTAAGGAGCCTGCATTTGGCATGGAGGTACCCCACATAAACTCACAAGCTAGGAAATAAACTCCAATGTCTTTGCTCCCAGCCAATTTCCACCCATGGAATACTGGGATACTCCCTATGCCTTTCCCGACAAGTTGCTATGAACAAACTGTAGGTGCAGATATGTACCTAAAATATTTGGGCAATTTGCTGTGCCAATTTTGATGCATATTTTTCAAGGCAGTGTAACTGCTTTAAAGGGAGGAGAGAATGAGGTAAACGGACTCGGAAAAATACAACATCGCTCCCAAACCTTTCAAGTATAGTTTTATTGGGGCTGAAGCTAACGACTGTACAGAATTTACAGGGTTCCCTCAGCTGATTACAAGGAATCTGAATGATTGGGCCAAGGACTGGGGACAGATGATGGACAGGAAAGAAGCTGATGGCACCAAGAACTGCAAATATGTCTAGTTTTAGTGAGTATCCCATTTTCATCAAAAGACATTACCTCTTTGGATATTCTCTTACCTGGCTTGGTCCCACATATGTAATTTCAAATTTATTTTTGTAAATGCTTCTGCGAAGGCAGAAGTCAAATTGTTCAACTCCTCCACACAGAGTGCCCTGGGGAAACAAACACGTTGCACACAGTCAGTGAATTCTGTTAAGGCGAGGTATTCCAGACCCACTTACATGAAGAGGATCAGAGGTGAGGCTCAAGCCCCCAGATTCATGAGACCAGCCCTATCTTGACTTTCTTGAGAGAACAGAAAGATTGAGAAATTCTCAGAGAAACATAGCTTACCAAATACTGCCACGTACAGGGCAGAGCAAGAGGAGGGGTTACACATCACCTTTATCTTCATCTTCCTCATTATCCCTCTCAGTTTTCCACTTCTCCCTCTCCCGGGCTCCCAAGCTCTCTTCCCTTCCAGCAGAATCCTTCCACCTTCATCTCTTCTTTATAACATCCCCATTCCTTTCACTGCTCTCCTATTCCTTAGCCCCTTCCCCTTCTCTGCAAGTAACTGTTCACATGTTCAATTAATTCTCTATCTGAAAATATTTCAAGGATTCTTGATTTTGTTGAACATAAAAAGATGCAAAAACTATTAAAGAAAAGTTGTAAATGGCAACCTTCCTAAGTAATTTAAGTGCTTTAAAGAGTTACTCAACTTAATACAGGAAGACTTGCAGACTGGTAAATTTAAAGAGCTTTAAAGAATTACTTAACTTAATAGAGAAAGGCAGATGAAGGCCGAATGGCTGAAAGTAGAAGACAGACAGCTCTGAACTGAAAACACGGCACACAAACAGAGTATAAGATCAGTTTTTATACTGCTTCTCACAGGTGCTCAGAGGAAAGAATGCTCATGAGACTGCTCTAGAGAAGCTACGCTGACCTCATTATGCTTCTGTGAAAAAAGGACTGCTGCTGCCAATGAGCCATTACACAATTGTCCATGATATTTTTCCAGCTTCATACTCTGCACACTGCACATCCGACTGCAGCAGTGTCCCTTGCACAAGGTCTCAGCCTAGGCACCTTGCGTCGCACACCCAGGCGATGATGTGACCACTCTCATAAGCCCTCCCACATCGCTTCGTTCTCAGGGGCATGCACAAGACTGTGCCTGGTCTGTGACTCGTGGGCTCAGGGTTGCTGACTGACGATACAAACCACGCAGATCCGTGAACCGTCCCTCTTCCATGCTAAGGCTGTGATGGTGTAGAGGTGAGCTATTTCTTTGGGTTTGCCTTCCTCCCAGGCACCGCGGCGTGGGCTCCAGTTCAAAACCCTTAACCTGTGAGAACAGATGAGAAAGCAGAGACATGAAGAACTGTGTATGGTTGAAGAAGAAAGCATAAGAGGAGGCTTTACCGTCAGGCACCATACCTATCATAGCTGCCAATGACGACAGACTGGCCGCCAGGACTGGCAGCTGCTGTGGTGAATTCCTTCTCTGATGAGTCCCGGCTGTAGTCAAAGGTTTGAATCACATTGCCCTCCTTCCCATAAGCTACAATCTTCTTATCGCAGCCTGCAGCCACAATGCTGTTGGAAGCCCAGGCGAGGGCGTAAGGAGGACAGGGATGCATCACCAACTTACCCTACATTAGACAAGAAAGAACATCCTGAAAACACGAATGGCTTTAGCACCCAACTGGCCTCTGGATTCAGCTATCACGATGAGAGCAGCATGAGGCCCTTCTGTAAAGTCCAGTTCGTGGGGGTTGCTTTGCCTGCCTGCCCCATTCTGTAGGAAGGTAGACAGAAACCAGACTGAGAGATTTATCAACTATTCCATTCATTTAAGTGGGAGAGAAGATTTCTGATGCCAGTAAGAAGACCAGTACCATTAACTAGACTGGGATGCACTCTTAACATAGCAGAGTATATATGGGCCTTCAGCACGTCATGCTAGAGAGCAGACGTGCTCAGACTGCTTCAGTTGGAGAGAGAAGATCTGAGTGAGAATATCATTCCCTTCACCATAGCCTGAAGCAGAGAGACTACTCCTTTTGGGGAGGAGCAGGAGGCTCACAGGGAAATGCTGGGTGCCTAGAGTATCCTGTCTGCAGACAGAGTGTGAACTTGGGATTCAAGGTTAACTGGGATAAATATACATTGCTCAGTGAGAAGACAACAATAGCTATTCCCTGGAACCCTACCCATTCAAGCTTCATTCTCCTGTACACTCTAACATCAGATCTTTCCAGACACCTGAAAAGTCTTGTGTCTCATACACAAAAACATAACTTCCCCTCCTACCACCACACTCAGTGTATTTCAAAGCATGTAGTCACTGTTCTAGCTTCATAAATGCTCCATAAAACCTATGCTAGCAAGCACAGACTGGAGCTCCTCTCCAGACTTGCCCTCCCTCCACAGCCTGATCTTTTTCCAGAGCTCTTGAGCTGGGGAGTAGGCTGTGCAAACAGGAATTTTAGTCATTGAAGAAGGATCTTTGATACCTGTGATTCACCTGAGCCCTCGTCATCAAAGAAGAAGCGTACTATGGTTCCATCTGCATGGCCAGACAGGATTCCCTTCCCTGACACACTGCAAAGAAACACAGACAGGATGATGCAATATTGCAGTAAGACTTGCACTTTTCTTTTCATATCCCTGCCCAGAGGAGCCAGTCCCAGGGTCATCGCTGATGTTCCTCGTCAAAGGAATGTTCACCAAAGACAAGCTGGGTGGTGAACACAAGAATATCCAGTACCTATATCAGTGTCTGTAAAAACAAAGCAGACAAAAGTATGGAGAGTGGAAAGGCAAGTGGCCAGTTACATCTTCATCATGTAAAATTACAATAACCAGCTTTCTGTATTACTAAAACACAGAGAGGCTAAGTAACCTTAAGTGGAATAATGACTATGCACACAATTTCTTACGGCAAGGTATATCAAAGAACCCTTGCATCGAAACTGTTTCAGAGGTGAGGGTGGATATTGTGATGCCAGAAATCCCTAAAAGCAACACAATTTAGAGAAAAAACATCTGGACAAACATTACAGGCCTAAGTCCATTATTTGTAGCATTAATGTCTTGGGTACTTCTCAACACAAGCAGGGAGAAGAGAGCAAGGAAGAGGAAAGAGGCCTAACGTAATGTACCCAGAAAGAACACTTTTTAATGATTATTCAAGTACAGAATACAAATTCTATGAACACTGTAACAATCCAGGAATCATACCTCTATCTTCTGTGGATTGCAATCCCAGATTTGTCATTGATACCATAGCAATAACAGCATGAGCTGTGTTTAGAAATAAAATAGGGTGGGGGGATTGGGGGAGAAGAAGAGGAGGGGAAGCAGGGAAGAGAGGTGGGGGAAGGAGGGGAGGGTGAAGAGAGAGGAAGAGGGAGAGAGGAAACAGAAACCCTCTGGAATAGAGGCAAAGACAGACAGACTTTGGAGGGATTTCTCAGCAGTAAGAAGTCAGTCTAGACTAACTTTACATGTAATTTGTTTAGCACTCAAAAACCAGAATGACACCATTTAGTGAAAATCCCACTGCTAGGACCATGACATATCTTAAATTTTTTAGGTAAAGGAAACTAAAGGAGTTAAAATGAAATCTAATTAAAATAAAGTGGCACTTTATCGTTATTTTTCTAAAAATAGCCTTGTCACAGTTTTATCTGGCAGAATATTTTTACTTTTTTTAGTCCTTAAATGTGACTAATATTAGTAATTAGCTAGATGAAGTTGACAAATTTAATCTTCATAAAGTCATGGATTCAAATAAATCAATGGACATGGTTTAGTCTAGTCTACCCTTGATTGACTCCGGCCACCTCCCATACTGCCACCAGTTATGCCAGGGCCAATAGCGGGTAGGAGACTGAGCCAGAGCAGTGTAGGCTAAAGCAATGCCATACTCACTTGGAAGTTAGCGAGACCACATAGGAATCTGTCCCATAAATGGTGGAAGACTTGTTGTTCTTTGTATTTGCTAAACGAACCTGAGAAAGAAAATCTGATCAATGTTGCTTCTGTCAGCAGAATGTGGATTTCCCCCAGTGTAATGTCCCCAGAGATTTCCCAGTCCATGACCAGTGCCAGAAATAACAGGAAGCTCATTGCTTTCCAGTAGGTTGGAGAAGAATTGGAAGAGTTGGAGTCACACTTCCACATTTCTAGAAAGGCTCGGGAAAACCTTAACTGGTTTAGCGTGGACTTGGTAATGTTAGGTTAATGGTTGGACTGGATGATCTTAAAGGTCTTTTCCAACCTAAACGATTCGATGGTTCTAAAAGGACCAAATGATCCAGTAGAACCTCCACGGACTAACTGGGCACCAGAACCAGAAAATTCAAGTCAGTGGTGTAATCCCTTTGCTGTCATTCTGTGCCCGGTGCCACACAGTAATGGCTCGCCCCCTGCAGCCCAGGTGCTTGCAGGCCCTGGTAGCCCCTGCATGGAAAAGAAAACCAGCCAAATAACAAGTTTCTCTACCTTTCCTTCGGCAAGACCGAAGACAATGATATTCTCCGCTGGCCACAATAAGCAGGTCACGGCACTCTGCCAAGGAGGAGGGAAAAAGAGAGATAAGAGTTCCAACCTACTTAGAAAGCTTCTTGTCCCGTTGCTATGTAAGAGAGCTCATGAACAGCAAGACCACTCAGACCAAGGCAGAGGAGAGATGGGGGCATTTGGACAGACCTTAAAGTAGGATTGAGGCCTGTCCTGGTTTTGGCTGGGAGAGAGTTAATTTTCTTCCTAGTAGCAGGCACAGTGCTGTGGTTTGGATTTAGGAGAATAACGCTGATAACACACTGATGTTTTTAGTTGTTGCTCAGCACTGCTTATGCTAGTCAAGGACTTTTCAGCTTCCCATGCTCTGCCAGGGGCACAAGGAGCTGGGAGGGGGCACAGCCAGAAGAGTTGATCCCAACTGCCCCAAGGGCCATTCCATACCATACGGCGTCATGGGCAGTATAGAAACTGGGGGGGTTGGCCGGGGAGCAGCGATCGCTGCTGGGAACTGGCTGGGCATCGGTCGGCGGGTGGTGAGCAATTGCATTGGGCAGCACTTGCTTTGGATATTGTTATTATTATTATACTGTTACTATTATCATTACTATTTTACTGCAATTATTAAACTGTTCTTTTCTCACCCCAGGAGTGTTTCTCACTCTCACTCCTCCAATTCTCTCCCCCATCCCATCGGGGCAGTGAGCGAGCAGCTGCGTGGTGCTGAGTTGCTGCCTGGGGCTGGACCACCACACTACCCTAAGAGCAGCCACAGTGGTGGGCCATGACCCAGCCCTGAGATGTCGGCTTTCAATCCAGAGGCTTTCCTTTCAATCCTCTGGCTTTCAATCCAGAGGCTGAGGCTGCTCTTCCCCTGAGAAGCAGCTTGGGAACACCTGGCACAGAAACTCCAGCAACACCACTCGGGGCAGCTCTGCCTACGTCTTCCAGGGATCTGGCCCAGGAGGATGACTCCTCCTAACTGGTACTGGCTCCTTCAGGGGCCCACACAGCAGAGCACTCCCCTAGTGACACAGAAAGTGGGCATCATAGTGTGATGGCAACTGGATGGAAAGCCTAGGGCAGCTGCTGGACATTGGCTCCTGAAGGTGAAAGAACTAGTCAGTGCACTGTATTTTCTCATATAGATGGTTTTCTATGCAAGGAATTGGTAACACCTTTGTCTTTTCCAGATACATCAACCCCAGGACAATCCTCGCCAGAAGCCTATTGAGTAGAGTGCTCTCTGACACACGCAGGCAGAGCTAAAGGAGCAGAACACGAAGATGGCCAAGGAGATAACCTGACTGAAATTACGAACCTGAGGTCTTTGACCATGTGGAAACTGTGCAGTTTGACTGAATTCTGCACACTTTTTGGTTAATATGGAATCTTGGGGCTTATATTTGCCAACCTGTGAAAAATAGTTGGGCTCAGAGTCACTCCTACTTTCCCTTTCAACTCTCTCAAAACATTCTGTCCGCTGATGCGTAAAGTAGTCCCCAAAGTTTTGTAATTGACTGCATTGATCATTCAGTAACTAATTACTGTGATGTACCCAGGCATTATAAGGCCTCTGAAGCTTGGTGAGTAATACATGCCTCAAAATTTAGAGACTATCTTAGGATCTACCTTTTGGAGATCAAGTACCACTGACAGTTTTGCCAAGTACACCTGTAAGTATGAGCAGAGACACATCTAATTGTCTTTACCCTACATATGCTGGAGAAAATGGAGTTAAACAGGGGTCTGGGTCTCACCGTTTGGATGAACTTGTTGCATATCACCTTCTTGTCACCCCTGCAGGAAAAGGTAGACAAAAATGACTATCAGCGAAGCTAGTAATACTGCCCATTCCGGCTACTTTACTGTTTGTATTCAATCTGGTTTAGTATTGCCAAACAGAAGCCATTTAAGTTTTGTACACTGTTTGTCTATCACAAACCAACTTTAGGCAGAAAATTTAAAAAAAGCAACTTCTGAGCTTCCAAAATTCTGGTGACCTGCCTTTCTGAGCACCTTTAGCACAACACACACCAGCAAATGAGGCTGAAGTGAGGCAGGTGTGTGCCACGGTTCCACATCTGTGAAACAGGGGACAGCAGCATAGGCGTCACAGCTACAGCTCCACAGAAGTCCGTGGGGCTGGATGGGATCCACCAAGGGCACTGAGGGAGCTGGCGGAACTGCTCACCAAACCCCTTTCAATCCTTTGCCAGCAGTCCTGGCTAACCGGGGAGGTCCCAGTTGACTGGAGGTTAGCAAATGTGACGCCCATCTACAAGAAGGGCTGGAAGGAGGATCCGGGGAACTACAGGGCTGTCAGTGTGACCTTGGTGCTGGGGAAGGTCACGGAGCAGATCATCCCAAGTGCCATCACAGCACGTACAGGACAACCAGGCAATCAGGCCTGGTCAGCATGCATTTATGAAAGGCAGATCCTGCTTGACTAACCCGATCTCCTCCTATGACAAGGTGACTTGCTTAGTGGATGAGGGAAAGGCTGTGGATGTTGTCAGGTAGACTTTAGTAAAGCCTTTGACACTGTTTCCCACAGCATTCTCCTGAAGAAACTGGCTGTTCATGGCTTGGACAGGCATATGCTTTGCTGGGTAGAAAACTGGCTGGATGTCCGAGCCCAAAGAGTTGTGGTGAATGGAGTTAAATCCAGCTGGTGGCCGCTCACAAGCGGTGTTCCCCAGGGCTCTGTTTTGGGGCCAGCCTTGTTCAATATCTTTAGCAACGATCTGGATGAAGGGATTGAGTGCACCCTGAGTAAGTTTGCAGATGACACCTGGCTGGGCAGGAGCGTTGATCTCCTTGAGGGTAGGAAGGATCTACAGAGGGATTTGGACAGGCTGGATCAATGGGCCGAGGCCAACTGGATGAGATTCAGCAAGGTCCTGCACTTCGGTCACAACAACCCCATGCAGCGCTGCAGGCTTGGGGAAGAGTGGCTGGAAAGCTGCCTGGCCGAAAAGGACCTGGGGGTGTTGGGCGACAGCGGCTGAACATGAGCCAGCAGTGTGCCCAGGTGGCCAAGGAGGCCAACAGCATCCTGGCTTGTACCAGGAATAGTGTGGCCAGCAGGAGCAGGGCAGGGATCGTCCCCCTGTGCTCGGCGCTGGTGAGGCCGCCCCTGGAATGCTGTGTCCAGTTTTGGGCCCCTCAATACAAGAAATACATGGGTGTGCTGGAGCGTGTTCAGAGAAGGGCAACGAGGCTGGTGAAGGGTCTAGAGAACAAGTCATATGGGGTTGTTCAGCCTGGAAAAAAGGAGGCTGAGGGGAGACCTGATCGCTCTCTACAACTCCCTGAAAGGAGGGTGTAGTGAGGTGGGTGTTGGTCTCTTCTCCCAAGTAACAATCAATAGGACAAGAAGAAATGGCCTCAAGTTGCACCAGGGGAGGTTTAGATTGGCTATTAGGAAAAATTTCTTGAGCAAAAGGGTTGTCAAGCACTGGAACAGGCTGCCCAGGGAAGTGGTGGAGTCACCACCCCTGGAGGTATTTAAAAGACGTGCAGACGTGGTGCTTAGGGATGTGGTTTAGTGGTGGACTGGGCAGTGCTAGGTTAATGGTTGGACTCGATGATCTTAAAGTTCTTTTCCAACCTAAATGATCCTATGACTGTGACCGTAAGCTCAGCTAGCGCATGCT
The DNA here is from genome assembly GCF_030463565.1 of Pelecanus crispus. Taxonomy (NCBI): domain Eukaryota; kingdom Metazoa; phylum Chordata; class Aves; order Pelecaniformes; family Pelecanidae; genus Pelecanus; species Pelecanus crispus. The sequence goes on from NC_134645.1 coordinate 133,272,673, forward strand.
CACACAGGGCTCCACAAGGTCTGTGTTCAAGAAAATCCTATCTGCTGCTCACCATAGAAACATCTGAGTGACTCGCTGCAGGTCAGACGATGTGCAGCGTGCACCGGGCTGAGGAGCAGGCCAGGGCACTGACGCGGGTAGCACCAACGCCCGGCAAGCACAGTGGGTAGCATTGACTGGGGAAGCACACCGGGTAGCATGGACTGGGGAAGCACACCGGGTAGCACGAACTGGGAAAACACACCGGGGAGCATCGACTGGGAAAGCACACCGGGGAGCATCGACTGGGGAAGCACACCGGGGAGCATCGACTGGGGAAGCACACCGGGGAGCATGGACTGGGGAAGCACACCGGGTAGCATGAACTGGGGAAGCACACTGGGTAACATGAACTGGGGAAGCACACCGGGTAGCATGAACTGGGGAAGCACACTGGGTAACATGAACTGGGGAGCATGAACTGGGGAAGCACACCGGGTAGCATGAACTGGGGAAGCACACTGGGTAACATGAACTGGGTAGCATGGACTGGGGAAGCACACCGGGTAGCATGAACTGGGGAAGCACACCGGGTAGCATGAACTGGGGAAGCACACTGGGTAACATGAACTGGGGAAGCACACCGGGTAGCATGAACTGGGGAGCATGAACTGGGGAAGCACACTGGGTAGCATGAACTGGGGAAGCACACTGGGTAGCATGAACTGGGGAGCATGAACTGGGGAAGCACACTGGGTAGCATGAACTGGGGAAGCACACCGGGTAGCATGAACTGGGTAGCATGAACTGGGGAAGCACACTGGGTAGCATGAACTGGGTAGCACGAACTGGGGAAGCACACTGGGTAGCATGAACTGGGTAGCATGAACTGGGGAAGCACAGCGGGTAGCACGAACTGGGGAAGCACACTGGGTAGCATGGACTGGGAAAGCACACTGGGTAGCATGAACTGGGGAAGCACACTGGGTAACATGAACCGGGTAGCATCAACTGGGGAAGCACACTGGGTAGCATGAACTGGGGAGCATGAACTGGGGAAGCACACCGGGTAGCATGAACTGGGGAGCATGAACTGGGGAAGCACACTGGGTAGCATGAACTGGGTAGCACGAACTGGGGAAGCACACTGGGTAGCATGAACTGGGTAGCATGAACTGGGGAAGCACAGCGGGTAGCACGAACTGGGGAAGCACACTGGGTAGCATGGACTGGGAAAGCACACTGGGTAGCATGGACTGGGGAAGCACACTGGGTAACATGAACCGGGTAGCATCAACTGGGGAAGCACACTGGGTAGCATGAACTGGGGAGCATGAACTGGGGAAGCACACCGGGTAGCATGAACTGGGGAGCATGAACTGGGGAAGCACAGCGGGTAGCACGAACTGGGGAAGCACACCTCCTCAGGGGTGCAGCACTGGGCACCTCACCCCCACACTTACCACTCCTCTCCAATTCTGTAGACGTAGACAATGTTGTCGGTCTGGCCGATGGCGATCTTGGTGGAGTCCGGGGAGAAGGCCATCCCTCTGACCACGTAGCTCTTCCTGCCGTACTGCGGAGCGGCGGCCGCCTGAAGCCCGGGGGCGGCCGGCCCGCGGCCCTGCTGGCCCGGCTCACGGACAGGCGCGGCCGCCGCAGGCCCCGGCGGGAGCGGGCCGGGCCGCGGGCGCTCACCTTGGCCTCGGCGGGCTTGGTGGAGAACTTGTCGCGGCGCTCGCCCTGCTCGTCGTACAGCAGCACCACGCGCTCCGCGGTGCAGGCGGCGAACCGGGCGCTGCTGGCGGACCAGGCCACGCAGCTCACCCGCGCCGGGCCGGCCTGCGGGGACACGGAGCCTCAGGGCCGCCCCCCGCCCCCGGCCCGGCCCGGCCTGCGGCGACACGGAGCCTCAGGGCCGCCCCCGGCCTGCGGGGACACGGAGCCTCAGGGCCGCCCCCCGCCCCCGGCCTGCGGGGACACGGAGCCTCAGGGCCCCCCCGGCCCGGCCTGCGGGGACACGGAGCCTCAGGGCCGCCCCCCGCCCCCGGCCCGGCCCGGCCCGGCCTGCGGGGACACGGAGCCTCAGGGCCGCCCCCCGCCCCCGGCCCGGCCCGGCCCGGCCTGCGGGGACACGGAGCCTCAGCGCCGCCGCCCACCCCCCCCGCCCCGGCCCGCTCCCCCCGGCCCCGGCCCGGCCCGGCCCGGCCCGACCTGCGGGGCCAGCAGGGTCCGCACATGCCGCAGCTGCATCGCGCCGAGCGCCGGGACCGGGACCGGGACCGGGACCGGGACCGCGACCGCGACCGCGACCGCGACCGCCGCCGGGCTGGGCCCCCGCCGCCCCCACCTCGCCCCGCCCCCCGTTGCCCCGGCAACCCCAGAGCCTCCGCCGCTGCTGACGTCAGCGCGCCGCGCCCGCCGGCGGTCGGTTCCCCCCCGCTCCCCGCGCTGCCCCGGTACCGGCGGGGCTCGGCTCGGCTCGGCTCGGCTCGGCTCGGCTCGGCTCGGCTCGGCTCGGCTCGGCTCGGCCATGGAGGCGCTGCGGGCGGCGGGGCGCGCCGTGCTGCGGAGCCCGCGCCTCGCCCGGCACGGCCTGGGGCTCCGCCGGCGACGCAGTGAGTGCGGGGAGCGGGCCGGGGCCGGGGCGTCGCTGCGGGCCTGCCCCGGTGCCGGTGCCCCGCTGGTGGGGCAGGGAGCCCGCACCTCGGTCGTGCCGGGCCCCGGCCGCGGCCGCTGCCCGCTGTGGGGAGCGCTGTGGGGTCAGGGGGACGGGCTGTGGGGCCGCGGGCTGAGGCGGGCAGCAGGGGGGCTGTGGGGCAGCAGGGGGGCTGTGGGGCAGCTGGGGGGCTGTGGCAGTACCTGTGGGCATGCTGTGGGGCAGCAGGCCAAGGTGGGCAGCAGCGCTGTGGGGCAGCAGGGGGGCTGTGGGGCAGCTGGGGGCGGTGGCAGTACCTGTGGGCACGCTATGGGGCTGCAGGCCAAGGCGGGCAGCAGCGCTGTGGGGCAGGCTGTGGCAGTACCTTTGGGCAGGCTATGGGGCTGCAGGCTGAGGCGGGCAGCAGCGCTGTGGGGCAGCTGGGGGCTGTGGGGCAGGCTGTGGCCGTACCTGTGGGCACGCTATGGGGCTGCAGGCAGGCAGCAGCGCTGTGGGCTGCTTGCCCGGCCCTCCCTGCCAGGTTTCCTGGCTGCCAGCCTCTTGCCCCACTTTTGAATTGAGGCCACCCATGCCAGCGGGCTGAAAGGCCTTGGGCACCGTGATGGGCAGTGCCAGTGGTGCCAGGTGCCGGAACATGCTGTACCCCATCTGTGGGCACCCTCCCCAGTCTGTGCAGGCCTTGGCCTCCCCAAATCGCTCGCCTGGTTCTCTGCAGGTGTGGGCATGCATGTAGGGAGTGTGGCAGGCCTGCTGTCTGCAGCACAGCCGATCCAAGACTGACCCCGCAGACCCAGCAGGAAGGCTGTGCCTGGGTTTTCTCAGTCATAGCTGCCCAAGGGCTTTATTGGAGCAGCAGAGCTTGCTCTGGCAGCCCTGGCACCTGGGGCTGTTCTGAGCTCGGAGTGAGACAGTGATCTTCTACCCTGGGTAGGGATCCCTGGCGCCTGCATGGTACCAAGTGGGTTCCCTGGTAGTTGTAATTTGTGCAGGAGTGTGCTGTGCAAATAAGGTCTCACGATTTCCCTGTGGCTTTGGGTTATTCCAGTTACGAGTCAGAGCCTTCTGCAAGCGTGTCAGTAATGTTCAGGGAGCTAATCCCAGGAAAGAGGTGAAAAATAACCTTGAAAAGTAGTAGCTTAGTGTGAACAGTAGATACCTAGGCAATTCCCAGGGAAGTGTACAAACCTGAGCTGAGCATGTAACTTGTGTGTTCCTGTTCCTTCCCTCTTCTGTGGGATGAATCCCCAAGAAGAAGAGAGACTGTGACTCCCTGTGTCTTAGCCCTTCTGCCTATCTCCTCTCTCACCATCCTTGTCCCTTTGGGGTTTGAGGAGAGTAAATGTGAGCTCGCATCTGCTTCGGCTCTCCTTGAAAATTATCACCGGGAGGTGCTTGGCACAAGAGAAGTGTGTGTATGTGTAGCACACTAGTCTGATAACTAAAGCTTTTGCCTTCGATGAGACTGAACTTTCTGTTGAAGCCGATGGCTTTGTCTTGTGGGAGCGGAGGTCGAATGGATGCTTCTACGGTGCTTGCTTTGTGTGTCCTCTGCCGATGGTAGTGGTGTCAGGACTGACTGGAGCCAGGTCAGGAGCCAGGGCTCCTTCTCCTACCAGCACATCTGTGAGGCAGAATGTGCTGGTGAAACGGACTGGTTTCTGAAGGAAGCTGGAGGTGCTGAGGACTGTCCCTAGGGAATCTTCCTTGAGTGAACAGACACTCTGCCCATTGGGTTTTTAATTTTTTTTTTTTTCTTGACTGCAGCAATGGGGTTTGAAAAGAGAGGACACAGGAAACAGAAGCCAGTGCCCCTTTAATTCTGTGACCTGCAAAGTAATGCACATGGGAGCTCTCATAGAATCATAGAATTATTTAGGTTGGAAAAGACCTTTAAGATCATCGAGTCCAACCAATGATCCTCCTCCCTCTGTGCGTTGGAGTTCATCCATAAAATGTGTTTTCCTGGAAGCTAGTTTGCATCCTTGAAATACCAGTCTGATTTCTTCCTTAACACAGAATCTTTGTGGTGCAGTTGCTTCCCAGTCATCTCAGCTTGGACCGTGAGTGCTGGACAAGCTACCCCTTCGCTGGCAGCCTGCTGCTGCAAACGATAGCTACCGGGGGTTTGGCTTTGGTTACACTGGGTCAACTTGGGGATTTTGGTCTGACCGAGTGTGGCAGTAAATGCTGCTGTTCCTGAGGAGTGCCAGCAGCTTAAGTGGGCAAGATGAATGCAGCACAGGGCACATCCTGCTTTTAGTGAAATAGAGGAGACCTGGAAATGCAAGGGTTTTGCAGATAGCACTGAACACTGCAGCATCTGAGGCCCTATGCAGTTATGCAGGAGCTTACTGTCTGTGCTGACAGAGCCTGTACCTCCAGGGATGGAGGACAAAAAGCTTTCAGGGTGAACTGTCCTCTCGTTCTGTTCCTCTTCCCAGAATGTCACAGAGGCAGGAGAGTGCCCTGCTGAGTGCAGGCAGTAGCGCTGCTGCTGGGAGCAGTGAAGCTGCAACAAAGTGGGGTGGCTCTGCTGGGACTAACCATGGGGCCGCTGGCATATGGCTTATGCTGCTAAGGGATTTTGTCTTTGCAGAACTTCCTGAGAGCTGGGCTGATATGCAGGAGCCACTGCTTGAGGGGATGTGCTTCACGCTCAAGTATCTAGGCATGACGCTGGTAGAAAAACCCAAAGGAGAAGACATGGCTGCTGCTGCCATCCGCCGGATCGTTGCCACGGTGAGAGCTGGCCCTGGGGCCCTGCTGTGCTGGCGTGGAGAAGGGACAATTCTGAGCCCAGCCCCTGGACTCTGGGAAGTGTCCATGTCCCAGCCCCAACCCCAGCTAGGGACTGTGCTGTTCCCAAGAGGGAACATTCCCAAGAGGTGGCATGCAAGAGGCTGGCTGGTCTCTGCCCATGTGCTGTGGGGAGGCTGTCTTTCTGCAGGACAGCCGTCGCTGCCTGCTCCCAGGCCAGGAACACGGGTAGGAGCAGAGCTGTGCCTGTCACAGCATGGAGATGAGGGTGAAGTACTGGGGTCTGTCATTTCCCATACGCATGGCAGTAGTGTGAATGGATTCCAGGGGTGATCTTTGCACAGCATGCCTGATCTCCAGGCTCTGCTTTCCCATCCCTACAGCAGGAGCCTTTGCAGCAAGGGTCCAAGAGGGTGGCATCCCATACAGAGTCTGGGGGACTGCTGCCAGGGAGGGGGGGTGAAGACCCTTGCCTGACTTGCAGAGGTGTCTGGTGTCTCCCCACTTCCAGGCACGGGTGGGAGCTCGCAAGTTCCAGAAGGTGATTCTGACGGTGTCTCCGAGGGGCATCTCGCTGCAGGATGCAGACACAAAGGAGATGGTTGAGAACATCTCCATCTACAGGTGGGCATGGTGTGGGGAGGGCCTGGGTGTTCCCCAGTGTCGTGGTTGAGCCCCAGGCAGCGGCTCAGCACCACGCAGCCATTGCTCACTGCCCCTGCCCCAGTGGGGTGGGGGAGAGAATCGGAGGAGTGAGAAACACTCCTGGGTTGAGAAAGAACAGTTTAATAATTGAAATAAAGTAAAATAGTAATGATAATAATAACAATATAATAATGATAATAATAATAACAATATCCAAAGCAAGTGATGCACAATGCAATTGCTCACCACCCACCAACCAATACCCAGCCAATTCCCGAGCAGCGATCGCTGCTCCCCGGCCAACCCCCCCAGTTTCTATACTGCCCGTGATGCCGTATGGTATGGAATGGCCCTTGGGGCAGTTGGGATCAACTCTTCTGGCTGTGCCCCCTCCCAGCTTCTTGTGCCCCTGGCAGAGCATGGGAAGCTGGAAAGTCCTTGACTGGCATAAGCAGTGCTGAGCAACAGCTAAACCATCAGCGTGTTATCAGCATTCTTTCAGCATTCTTCTCCTACTAAATCCAAACCACAGCACTGTGCCTGCTACTAGGAAGAAAATTAACTCTCTCCCAGCCGAAACCAGGACACCCAGCAGCCAGCTGGAGACTGATGGGGTCTGGAGCAGCCAGGGAGGGCTGGGCCTTCTCTCAGCGGTACCTTCAAGCTTAGGTCTTCCTTTGGTTTCCCGAGGCCTGCGCCCTCTCCCTGATGTGCCCCACAGCACTGCCTGGGGCTGAATGCAGGCAGGGCCCTGGGTGGCCTCGAGTTCTGCGTCGGTCCATCTGTCTTCTCCCTGGGCCCTGCTTGTCTCTTGTGGCATTCAAGCAGGGTGTTGGTTGGAAAGCCCCCACAGCTAGGGCAGGGCTGCGTGTCTGGCTCTCTCTGCTGACACAGGACCAGCCTTCTGGCTGCAACGGGATGAGGGTGCCATGGACTGCAGCTTACTCAGGCTGCCTAAAGGCAGTTGCTGTGAGAGCTGATGTGGGGTTTTTTTACTGCTGCCAGCTGTGCTTTGGCCGGGTTGGGTGTCTGTGGGTGCTGGATGCGAGGGGAGCATGGCTGCAGCCTGGTGGCTAGATGGGAAGCGGAGACAGGACATCTCCTCGGTACAAAATTTGGGTCTCAGCACCAGAGCTGATATGCCAGGGCAGACCATCCTACTGCCTGGCCTCCAGTTGTGTCCTTGGAGTCAATCACCCACCGTCCTGTGCTCCATTTGTCTCAGTGCTTGAGTTCATACGTTGGGGTTGAACTGGGCATCAGAGGACCGAGGAGCACGCTGGGGCAATGCAGGACGGAATGCCTGTGGACGCAGTGGTCTCTTACTGTAGCTGTAGGTGCCAGGCAGCCTCTGCCCCTTGCTGGGGGTTGGGCTGTGTGATCATCTGGGGCAGATGCAAGCCCCAGGCTGTCAGCACCGCTTGTTGGTGTGCTGGCAGCACAGCAGAGCGCATGTGCTGGAGTCCCTTATTGCCCTGAGCAGCTCCTCTCTGCCTGCAGGATCTCCTACTGCACGACAGACAAGCTGCAGAACAAAGTCTTCGCTTACGTTGCCCAGAGCCAGGAGAGTGGGGCACTGGAGTGCCATGCCTTCCTCTCACCCAAGAAGAAGATCGTAAGCACTTCCCTTCTGCTCTTGGCTCTGTGAGGTAAGGGTGGGAGCAAGGGCCTTCCTGCTCCCCTTCAGAGAGACGGCCCTTGCCTCTGTGCACCTCAGCTGGAAATAGAGCCAGGGAGCACACCTGCGGCTCACACACTGCAGAGGCGGGTGGTGCGCGAGAGGAGGTTCTTCTGTCGCAGCTCCTCTGGGATCTCCGCTTGGGGATGGCTGGCCCGTGTGGGTAGACAGACACAGCACTGAGCTCTGGCCTTCCGTCTGCAGGGAAAGGCAGCGCGGGAGGCCTGAGGGCTCTCGGACCTCATGGTAGTGGGGTCGTTTTGGCTTGAGGGCCCACATGGAAGCAGACATTCCCACTCTTTCTTGTACACAGGCCCAGGCTGTGACTCTGACCGTGGCCCAGGCCTTCCAGATGGCACTGGATCTCTGGGAAGCAGCACATGCAGGTAGGAGGAATTTCTCAAACACGTCCCTCTGCCTAGCCCTGGGATCGGGCTCTCCAGTGTGGGACCCTCTTTTGGGCTGTGTGGAGGAGAGGTGGCTCGCTGCCTCGCTGGTGAAACACGCCAAGCAGAGAGTGTGTTGTCCCTGCTGTTGTGCTCTCTGCCACTGCCCCACCTGGGGACCTGCCCTGTCCCTGGCTGGGGTGGGGGTGTCCCTGCTATCCACGCTGAACTCTCCTGCATTGCTGAGCTGTGGCACAGCTCAGGGCCCTGTGGCACCTGCCCTGAGCAGTGATCCCCCACCCTCCCCCGAGCACAGCAGGGGTATCTTCTGTCCCTTGCCCACAGTCCTGCCTGTACATCCCCTGCTGGGCCTTCTCCACGTTGCAGGCACTAACTCTGCTGCTTTTGCCCTGTCCCAGGCTCTAGGCAGGAACAGCCCCTTCACCCTTCATGTGTCTTGGAGAGCAGTGAGCCCGGCAGACCAAGTGAGCCAGCCCCCCCCGGGAGCCCTCCCTTCAGACTCCAGTTTGGGGTACAGTATGTGCAAGCCTGGCCCGTGCCCAGGGCTGTCTCACGTTAGAGCAGGAAAAGAGTAACCCTGACGCAGCTCCCTCCTCCTGGCCTTCCAGGACCCTGTCAGCATCTGCGCAGCCTCCCTCGCACACGGTGGCCTGACGTGAAGAGGGGCACTCTGTGCTCTCTGTGGGTCACAGGGCAGGTGCGGTTCCTCAGGTGGTCTTTCCTCCAGGAGCTCTCCTGTCAGGCCCAGCATTGCAGCAGCTCTCAGCCCTGCTCTGCTGGCACTGTCAAACAGGGAGCTGGGACCTGCTCTGCGCACTTGGTGCCATGGCTAGGGGCGAGACATTGTCCCTGAAGGAGAAGGAGCCTTTGTCTGGTCAACATCTTGCCAGCCTGGGCTAAGGCTCAGCCCTGCCCATCTGCACTACACCTACTGCATGTCCAGAGCCAGTCAGAGCATTGCCGGTCTCACTGTGTCCCTGCCCAGGAGTCTCTTGCGCTCTTGGTCCTTGGCCTCATGCTTGCAGTGCTGGCCCAGCCTGGCAGTGCTTGGGGTCATCCTTGCTTACAGCCTGCTGCGGGTGGTCCTCTGCCTGGGCCCCCAGCTGCAAGATGTGGTCACCCCACTCCTGTCTCTGGGCAAAGGGTGCGCTGTGTGCAGCAGCTCGCTCAGCTTGGCGGCTTGTTCCCCGCTCGCAGCCTGTGTTTGGTGCTCTGCTGGCTGGAGTGGATGTGAGAGGAGCTGTGGTCTCTCACATGCGTGGCTGTGTGCCTGAACCCTGAGAATTTCAGCAGCCCAGCACTGCGGGTACTGCCGTTCCCCCTGCTGCCTGTAGGCACCCTTTGTGCTATGCCTGGTGGGTTACTGTGTTTGTGAAAGGGCCAGGGACTGCCCTGCTGCTCCGGAACAGGCTCTGGGCAGCCCAGCCTCACTCCTGGCAGAGACCTGCCCCGCAGCGAGGTGTCATGCTGGTTTTTTGTTTTGTTTTGTTTGTTTGTTTGCCAGGAGGAGGAAGAGGAGGAGGAAGATGATAACATCGGTGAAACCTTATCTGGGTAGGTGGTGAGCTGCTGCTTGCGTTCAGGGATCTCTCTGGTGAACCCTGTCTTGTTTCCTTCTCTGCGCCCCATGCAAGGGGATTTGCTGGGGCCACGGGCATGGTGGGAGCATGGAGGAGACCTGCGTGGGAGCAAGGGGGAGCTTCCTGCTGCTTTCTCTGCCTCTGTCAGCTGAGAGTTTGAGTGAACAGGGAGCTGAGCTGTGGAGAGGCAGATCTTGCAGTTCAGCTTCTGCAGTGGAGCTGTGGGGGACAGATGCTGACCCTCAGGATGTACCCAGAGACGTTACTTGTTCTGTTTCTACCACTCTTTGCTGAGGCCAGCCTATCCCAACATGCTTAGAATCATTTAGGTTGGAAAAGAACTTTAAGATCATTGAGTCCAACCATTAACCTAGCACTGCCCAGTCCACCACTAAACCACGTCCCTAAGCACCGCGTCTGCACGTCTTTTAAATATCTCCAGGGATGGTGACTCCACCACTTCCCTGGGCAGCCTGTTCCAGTGCTTGACAACCCTTTTGCTCAAGAAATTTTTCCTAATAGCCAATCTAAACCTCCCCTGGTGCAACTTGAGGCCATTTCTTCTTGTCCTATTGATTGTTACTTGGGAGAAGAGACCAACACCCACCTCACTACACCCTCCTTTCAGGGAGTTGTAGAGAGCGATCAGGTCTCCCCTCAGCCTCCTTTTTTCCAGGCTGAACAACCCCAGTTCCTTCAGCTGCTCCTCGTATGACTTGTTCTCTAGACCCTTCACCAGCCTCGTTGCCCTTCTCTGGACACGCTCCAGCACCTCAATGTCTTTCTTGTAGTGAGGGGCTTCTCAGGTGGGACTCAAAGTTGTCCCTCTCTTCCCACTTATTTCCCTGGGGCTTGGGTGAGGATGGAGGCCATGCTCATGCTGACTTCTGCATGGACTAGGGCTTGGGGCTGAGCTTGCTGGCGTCTGTCCTGTGCTTGGGAGGAGCTGATGGTACCGGTCCAGCAGTGGAGGATTAACCCGTAGGTCTTTGCAGAAGTGCCTGTGGTGGTGGGTGCAGAGGCCTATTCCATTGTGGCTGTTCTCTGTGTGCCTGGCAGCTGGCACCTGGCTGGGGCCTGTCGGTGCCATGGGGCTGAGCCTGGTCCGAGCCGGTGTCAGCCAGGAACCAGTGCGTGCACAGACTGGAGCTATGTATGTGGCCCTGTGAAGTGGCAGCCCTCTGTACGTGGGGCTCCTGATGGGAAGGAGAGGTGGCTTTGCATTCTCAGGGCAGGCTGGCCCGGGGAAAGGGTTTGGTAGCGAGTGGGTTAGGGTCTTCTGCACCCCAAGTGCCTGGTATTGCTGCACCATGCCTGCGTTGTCAGGGTCATGAGCGTGCTGCGTCTCTCAGCAGGCCTTGCTTGGGGTATGACGGGTACTCTGTTCCCTTCCAAAGCAGCATGGAGGAGCTGGGGAGGGGAGCCCACAGCCCAGCAGGTAAGTCAGCTCTTTCCTTCAGTGCTGCTTTGCTGCATCCCCCAGCATGTCCTCTGCAGGGGGTGGGGGCTGATGGCTCACCTGGAAAGGTCTGCTTCCACTCCTGGGCTGTGCTGTGTTCACAACCGCATGCCTCATGGACCCAGTCTTCCTCCCTCTTGCTTTTCAGAGTCAGCACCTCTTGTGCCCAGAGCGAGCTCTCCTACTGCACAGCTGCTGTGCTACCGCTTGGGGCAACCCCCAGACAGCTGGAAGGGGCTGGGAGGGGTTGGAGACCTCCCCCCAGCTGGCCCCGGGACTGCTGGCCCCAAGACTCCCTTGGGCTAAGCCAAATCTCTACAGCAATGGACCAGCCACTCAGGATTCACCCTGTGCCTGCACCCCGGGCCAGACAGTGCCCGCCTCTGCCCCCTGCGCTGCCCACCAGGCACGGGGTCTGCTGGCACTGCTGCCATGCAGTGCACAGACTGCAACACCCGCTCCTTGTCCTGCTCTCTGCCTGCATGAACTGCTACAAACTGCAGCTGCTCCCTGCTCCCAGCTTGGGCCAGCGGGCTGGTGCTTCTCCCCTCTGCCCGCGCCCAGCATATGCAGAGCCACCCCACGTGCTCCGAGCCTGCGGGATGCAGCCACTGCACCTGGGACTGCACTGTGTCTGACCGGCCTTGCTTGTTTCTCCTGCCTTGCTCCTCGTGGTGGCAACTGGGGACCAGCTGAGGCTGAGCAGACCCCTGGTGATGGTGGAGGACTTGCTCAGCATGCGTGATCCTCTGGCCTGGAGGAGTGAGTGAGGAAGTCCTTGCTCCTGCAGTTCAGCCCCACACCCTCTCACAAGTGAAATGAAGTTTTTAAAGGAAAGCTCTGCCTTTATAGGGAAATAAACTGAGTTTTTTACCGTTGTCATTTGGGTTTGAGTGCTGCGGATGGGGCGCCGTGCACAAGCGTGCAAGGGACTGTGTCTCTGCTGCGCTGCCTGCGGTGAGGGCCTGGGCTGTGCCCTGAGCTCTTGGAGCCTGCAGCTGCCCTGGAGCTCCCACGTCTTCCTCGGCTGCTGGCCCCGAGGGAGCTGTTCCCCCTGTGCTGGGGGCTGCCGGGGCCCAGGGTGGCCCTTGTTATCTGGGGGGGTGCAGCTGGTCCAGGCTGTGCTGGACTGGTGTGTCTTGAGTGAATGTCACCTGCACTGACAGGAGCTGCCAGCTGACCATGCTGAGCCGGGGGGACACAAGTGCCCTGTGTTCCAGCAGGTCCCAATCTCTCCCGCTATGTACCTGCTGTGCTCGGGGAGTGCCTTTGTCCTGCTGCATGCCTGGCTGTGGTCTGGAGACATGGGCAAGCCATGCGCTTGGTCTCCTTCCCCAGGTAGAGCGGAGGAGGCTGCAGCCAGCAGCATGTCTGGTCTCCCCAGCAAGGAACAGTTTGCAGCTGCTTTCTGGCCGAGGGCCTTGCTGCTGTGTTCCTGTCCCATCGCAGCACGTCCCCTTCTAAGGCTGGTGATGCTGGCAGCCCCAGCTGAGCAGTGCTCGCTGCGTGCAGACCAGGACAGCAGAGCTGGCCTCCCAGCAAGCACCAGAGGCAGGTGCTGTGGGGAAGGCTCACACTGGGCAGGCTTGGGTCCCTGCAGTCAGTCAAGAGCTGCGCACCATTTTTCTCACTTGTGGTTTTGCATATTGAGTCCTGGTCTTTCCTCCCTCAGCTGAGAGCACAGAACAACCTGTAGATGTTATTGGGGTTGTTAGGGTGAACAGGTCATCGCCAGGTCCTCAGCTCCCAGCACTGAGGGATGGCTGACCTTGGTGGTGTGGGTTTAACAGCCCTTGATGCGGCTTCCTGCCCTGCGCTGAACCACGATGCTTGGCATCCATGCTGTCCTGCAGGTACTGCCGAGGGGTGGACAAGGCTGCTGCTAATGCCAGCACATGCTGATTTCTTTACTCACCCTTTTCTCTTGTCCTGTGAATGTGTGTTCACCACCTCCTGCCAGCGGGGAGGGCAGCGGGCTCTACCCTGTTGCCTGGTAGCTGTCACATCTCCAGACAGAAGTGTTCCAAGCAGTTTAACATCCTCTGGCCTGGGACTCGTGGTTGCTGCAGTGTGCTCTTTGCTGTGACTATGCTGAACGCTGCAGCCCTGAATGGCTTCTTGCAGGATTGCACGGGTGCCAGGTCTGCCATTATTCCTGGCTTTTAACCAGCTGTTGCTGCAGAGTGACCTGCTTCCTGGACCCCCCCCCCCCCCCCCCCCCCCCCCCCCCATCTCAGCCTTGGGTGTGTGAGCGCCTTTACCAAGTCTATTCTGTTTTAGTGCTGTACAAGCTACCAAGGGGTTCACCGTCACCCACATGTGTGCTAACACTGTCTGCCATCTCTCAAATTGGTGTGCCAGAATTGCTCTGGATGAGCAGCAGAGCCCTTTCCTTGTGCCACTGTGGTGCTGGTGCTGCAGGGCAAGTGTGTGTCTGTATGCGTCTGCGTGTCCCGCTCTGCCCTGGCACTGTCTCAGGCATTCGCACTGTGCTAGTGCTGCCAGACTCATTCACAGGGTACATGCCTCAGAAAATACCTTTGCCCAACATTGCTGCTGCCTTTCCTGTGCAGCACTCATCTCTGCAGCTCCCTGCCTTCCTGCATTGCTGTGGTCTGAGACAGGAGTGGCTTGGTTTTGGTTTGTGGGGTGTTTCTTTTTGGGGGGGGGGGGGGGGGGGGAATGTCTTTTTTTGCCTCAACACCACCCTGATTTTACATTTAATGTGACGGACTTTTGTGCTTTTTTTTTTTTTATTTAGCCACAACCACTGCATTTTGATGTACTTTTTTTTTTTTTTTTTTGGTGCCTCCCCCAGCTCTTTGACTCTGCTGCACAGTCATGCTCCTTTGTTTCTTTGTGTGCGCTTCTGGTCTGGTTAAAGAATTCATGGTGGTAGGCATGTGTCTGCTCTGACCCTCCAGGATAGCACCTCTGAACATTTTCCAGGGCACCAGAGCTTTTTAAAAACCCTTGTCTGACAGCCCTAATATTTTTAATGTACCTCCCTAAAAACCAAGTTAGCTGGCAAAACAGGATCGTTTTTGTCTCTGAAGCGATGGCCACGCTCCCTGCAGCCCAAGTTACAGCACAGCAGCACCTGCAACCCACCAGCATGGTGACTTTGCTGCTCAGGTACCCCCCTCCTCACCTGACCGGGGAGCAGCACAGCCCCCTCCAGCCTGCTGGGATCTGGCCTCATCCTCCTTCCTGGCCCTGCTGCCAGGGTGTCTCTGCTCGCTGCAGCCTGTTGTGTTTGTGCAGAGAAAGCAGCTGTGATGCCATCCCCAGTGGGACAGTCCGTAACTGCAACTTGTCCAGCAGCATGGCATGGCCCAGCATGCAGCGCTGGCACTGCCTCGAGGGCCGGAGAGGTGTGCAAGATGACCTGTGGCTCTTGCACAGCATGCAAGAACAGCTCTCCTAAGGCCACACGTGTTCAAGAAGTGCCAGTACCCGTGCACACAACACACGCATACACACACACACACGATGACACCCACCACAACCCCACACACACCCCCCTCGAGCTGCAACTCTGCAGGGACAACACTGCCTTTGAGCCAGGATGCTTTTATTGAAAAGACCCTGCCACAGGGAGTAGCTTATCCTGTCCCTTCCCCACCTAGTCCTGCAGCAGGAGCTGAGCAGCACCTGGAAGGAAGAGTCCTGAAAGTGCTTTACCGGGATGTTTATTCCTGGAAGACGCTGGATCCTGTAATGCTTGAGTCCAGGGCTGCAAAGCCAGCACCCCAGCTCAGTGACAGGCCGCAGAGCAGAGCATGGAGGGAGAGCAGCAGCCAGGGCACCAGCTGCCACCTCTGCAGCAGAGAGCCTCCTCGTATCACCCTGTTCCCTCCTACCGCCAGCAAGAGGGCATGCCTGCGCCCGGCCTCAGCCCCAGACACGGAGCAGTCCAGTTACCCCGTGAGAGACTCCTGCCTGCAGGCTCCGGGGAGCAAACAAGCACAGTCCAGACGTCGCTTCTTCACCCGCCCCAGGGTGGTCAATGGCTCACGTTGTCCTCGCATCAGCAGGCAGACTGGGCAGGTAACAGCGAGCTGGCAGTCCACCAGCTCTGGGCGTTCAGGACAGCCCTTTCCAACAAGCGTGCGACATCAGCCAGCCTGGTGCAGACCGTGGGACCAGGAGCAGAAGCATCAGCAGTGACCATACCCCCGCAGGACAGGAGTCAGGAGTGGGCCGTGACACTGCTGAAGCTGGGGTGGACCCCGGAGCGGTAACGAGCTCTGCAGCGCACACCCTGCTGAGCCCGCTGAGACCTTGCTGGGCCTCACCATATGTAGGATCTCCAGGCAGCAAAGGGCATCGCAGTGCTCACGGGGTGCTCAGCAGCTCCCCCACAAACAGCTTGAATGTGTCAGGACTGAGCCCTTCCAGGGAAACGGCAAAGGCACAGCCATGCCCTGGCGCTGCCTGCTCCCGTAGCTCTGTGGGGCTCGCACCACCTCCCACAGAACGGCTCCTACCAGCACTCCCTGCCCTGACTGCACGCTCTGCAGGCAGGCCAGGCACTGTGGCAGCACTAGCTCCTTGTGCTCATTTGTGTCTCTGTCCCCTGCAGCGGGGAGAGACCTTGAAGCCCCTGCACGGCAATGATGGGGTGCGGTGGAGCCCCGTTCTGCAGCAGGGATCCACTCTTCAGCTGTGCTAGCTGGGCCCAGGCCCACAGACGAACCCTCCTGCCACCCGTCCGCAACCTCCCTGGCAGCGCTGGGGCCAATGCCTGCACTGCCCCATGCCCTCAGTCTCGGGGCCAAAAGGGGAGCAGCTCCCGCCCTCCCCTCAAGCCAGCGCACCAGCCCCTCTGCTTCCCTAGGCGTGCCGCCCTGGGCTGGCGGTGTGGCCCCCCTACTCTTTCTCAGCTCCGTGCTCTGCAGCGGCAGGGGAGCGAGGCCAGGCATGCAGGATGGGCAGGGCCGCGCACTGCATGCACGGGCTGGGAGCCAGCTCCATGCACATCCCTGGACAGGTGCCCTCGGGAAAGCGTAAGTTCTGATACATGGATCTTCGCATGCAGAGTTCCAGGCTGGGCGCCTGGTGCTGCCTCTTCTTCCAAGGCCTGCTTTGCTCTGGCAGGACGCCCAGGACCCCAGACGCAGAGCTGGTGCTGCACTTACACCTCGATTATATTGACTGAGGGAGACTTCTTCTATGAGAGAAAAATCTGCTTTAAGGCCCTGCTTTGCAGACCCCGCCACAGAGCCCCCAACCTCCCACAGCAGGCACTAAGACCAGCAGAGCTCTGCTACGGGCTGCCGGCTGCAGCTGAGCCCTCTGCCCCGCGCCGAGGTGCGGGTGAGCTGCGGCAGACGCCCGGCTTCAGCGTCTCCCTCACAAGACCAGGGAGCTAACCCTGGAACCCCAGCCTTCTGCACTGATGTGCTCTCCTGGCAGAACGGTTCAGGTAGCTCAGCTGCACCGCCTGCCGCCTCCCTCCAGGTGAGTCCCTTCAACCACAAACCTGCCTCCCCAGGAAGCCTTCCTGCCCACCGCTGTGCCCCGGTACTCCTGGGTAAACCAGTGCCCCCTGCCCCACACCCTTCAGCCTCCAGGGCTTAGAATCGTAGAATCATGGAATCGTTCAGGTTGGAAAAGCCCTTTAAGATCATCCAGTCCAACCATTCACCTACACTGCCAAGTCCACACTAAACCAGTCAAGGGTAGACCAGACTGAACCATGTCCCCAAGTGCCACCTCTGCCCGTTTTTTGAACCCCCTCCAGGATGGGGACTCCACCACCTCTCTCGGCAGCCTGTTCCAATGCCTGACCACCCTTTCTGTGAAGAAATTTTTCCTAATTTCCAACCTAAACCTCCCCTGGTACAGCTTGAGCCCATTTCCTCTTGTCCTATCGCTAACTACTTGGGAGAAGAGCCCGACCCCCACCTCACTACACCCTCCTTTCAGGCTTGCAGATGTCTGGTGACTTCTGCCTGGTCCCGAGCGGTAGCCACGCTACACCTGATGCCACTGGACAGGAGGTAGGTGCAGGGCCAGAGCAGAAAAGGTAAGTGAGGGCGTAGGAGGACATGTGCCATGGGGGAGAGAATCCACAAAGCATGGGATGACTGGCGTGGAGGGACATGAGGCCTGCTGAGTGCCAGGCACGTCTCACTGCCATGCCCCTCATGACAGCTCTGGTGTGTGCCGAGGGAACTAAAGGCTGCAGGTGGCGAGGTAGATTTTCTCAAAAACTGTTGCGAGCATGAGCAGGCACTTTCCTTTACACTAAAAGGAATGTACTCATTGAAGAACACAGCAGATATGTGAATTTGGAGAAGGTGCTGAGAAGGGCAGGGGTCCTGGTTGCTGCACGTGTTTTGTAGCTCAGCCCTTTCACACTGAAGAAGGGCGCAGAAGGCGAGTGTCCCCACGACCACACTTTATAACAGGGCTCAGATCAAGAGCTGCACCGTTGTCTGCTACTTGACACTAGCTTGGCCCTGAAGCCAGGAGGGGAAGCGAATGCAGAGCTGCTTCTCTCCCATACCTTGTTCCCAGCTTTGTAATTAAGGACTGCAAGAATAAACTTGCAGTGTTGTCACCTGCAAGGATGCCAAAAGTATGGTGCATGCAAGAAGACAAACTGAGGTGCAGCAGACCTGTACAGGTGCACTTTGCAAGCAGCAGGAACACACCTTTGCACCTGCCATTGCAGCCCTATGTGAGCAGGGTCAGTTTGGAGCAGGGATCCAAGAAGAGGGATCTTTTTGGCAAGGAGTAATCAGGAAGCTGGAAAATCTGGAGGAGGAGAACTAGGGCCTTGAAGTCTAAACAGGAAGTTGCTGTTCCTGACATCCACTGGAAACCAAGATACGGAAGCAGAGGGGCAGTTAGGCAACACAGTGAGTAGTTCCCACCATTGATAGAGGCGGCAGATGAGACGCAAGGGAAAATCTAAGGCAAGGTCCTGTTAGAGCATGCGCATCAAGATTATAGATCACTGTCTTTGTCAGGTAACAAAGGGAGAAGTGTCAGGTGCTGAGGAAACAGCCAGATGAAAGCACTGCTCCCTCCCCATCCACAGCCTGGCTCAGTAACTCCATTATGGCGGGGAAGGGGCTCTGGGGTCCTTCCCATGAACGACTTGTGCGGTGATGGCCTGGAGCAGGCCCCAGTGAAGGCAGAAAGCAAGCAGCGATAGACCAGTGCAGGAACCATAAGAACAGCTGCCCAGCTTGCCTGCCTCCTGCCTGAACAGGCAGGAGCTAGACCTGTCTATGGGACGCAGAAGACACGCAGCCTTGGAGGGGCACAGTGAAGGGGCTGTTACAGTGAGAGGACGGGTGCCTGCAACGTGGGAGCCATCCCAGCTGATATATCCTGCTGTCTCTTCCAATGCTTCTCCTGCAATCACCCATGAGGCACACACACCGCCCCAGAGGGACCCGGCCTCACTGCACCCTAAAAACCCTCAGTTTTAAGGGTAAGAGCATGAGCTGGGGTGTTTCTGTTTCTGAAGAGAGCCTGAACCTGTCCAGGCAGCAAGCCACAGCAGATACAATCACAGAATCATTTAGGTTGGAAAAGACCATTAAGATCATCAAGTCCACGTTAACCTAACACTGCTAAGTCCACCACTAAACCATATCCCTAAGTGCCGCACCTACACATCTTTTAAATACCTCCAGGGATGGGGACTCCACCACTTCCCCGGGCCCTGCTCCAGTGCTTGACAAAACGTCGTATGCCATCCCTCCTGCCAGCCCTCCCCGCTCACCTTGCTCCGCAGCAGCCCTCCGCTCGGTCGCTCTGGTGTGCTGTGCTCCGAGGACGGCTTTGTCTTTTCCTTGTTGTTGTTGGAGTCGTTGTCCTTGATGATGTCATACTGTCTGCAGAAGAGCGCAATCACCGCTGCCGAAAGACAGGGGATGAAGGACTCCCTCACACTGGCTGCTCCCTGCCTCCCCTCCCCACAGCATCCCAGCTGGAGAGCAGTCAGGGCCAGGGCACCCCGGCGCGCTGCTCACCCACACCCTCCACCTGTCAGCCTGGACCACCCCAGGCACCTCCGCATGTGCGACCTGGCCGGTCTCCTCGGGCAGATGAGGCTTGGATGCAGCTACAGCCATCAGGGCACGCGTGAGGTGCCCAGTGCCTACGGCTCAGGGCTCTGGGGCCAAAGGCAGACGGTGAGGCACTCGGAGAGGGACAGCCCCTGAGGTCAGCGAGCAGCTGAGTGGGTTTCTGAGTGCCTCCAGCGAGGCACTGAAGGTATCGCTGCAGTGCTTGCGACCCTCACAAAAGCCAGCCCTTGGCTTTGTCCTGTCTTGCAAACCGACTGTGGGGTCAGTCACTGTCATGGTTTTACAGCACCCATCTCACGCAGCACGTCCTGCACCTTGGGACCCTGGACACAGGACTCTGGAGCAACGCTTTGAACAGTAACCATTAGATGTGTTGGACCCATTCAAACCACAGTGCGTTACCACGGCCGCCTGCACACTGGACCTGATCTCTCCCTGTTGGCACTTGGACACACCAACCTGCATGAGGTGTAGCTAGTAGCAGCCATCTTGTATTTTCTTCCAGTGCACTAGAAAAGTGTTCAAGGCCAGGGCAAGGAGAGATTCCTGCCAGATGCCACTAGGATCCACATTTACTGGGAAGGGAGTAGGGGATGAATGACTTCCCATTCACAGCAGCTGCATGTGACCAGTCAGGAGCTGTTGTCTCCTAGGCTCCCTTGCTCCCAGGGCAACCTGCCGTTTGCTAGAGCACTGGCTTTAATCAGGTGCCGTACAGGAGCAAATCACTCATCCTAGAGTTTCAGCAGATTGAGGCACAGCTGCTACCAGCCAGTGCAGCAATGTTACCAGATGTCAGACAAGCTAGCTAAGGCCCAAGTTACATGATAGTTAATGTCAGCCTGGATGCTCCCACCCTGTAATTCTGTATTGCTTGGGTCCTACATTGTCTCCTGCTCTTCCAGCACAGCAGTCAGGCCAGCCAGCCCACGTGCTCCAGGCCATCACTGCTGAGCAGTGGCTGTTGTTTTTTTTAAAGTGTTTCCAGCCTTTTACCCCACTTGGCTCGAGCTCCTACAGACTCAAGGGACTTACTGGAAAGGATGCCAGACCCATACCAATATGCCTCTGCACTCTCTTGAGCCCCATCCTCTTTGTGGACCCTGGACTGCACCTCTGCCCCAGCCTGCTGGAAGGTTGCTTGTGGCACTCACCTGCCCACATGAGCAGCACAGCCACAATGATGATAATCTCGCCTGTCTGCAGCTGCCTGTCCTTGTCCAGCCCTTCCATGGTGATGTCACCTGCAGCGAAGAGAACCCAGACAGGGCTGGCAGCAGATACCCTCCCACCAGAACCTACTTCAGGACCCAGCAACACTCAAGGATCTGAGAAGGGGCTCCAGAGGAGAGAGGCCCACCTCCCCCAAACAAGGACAGGTGTGGGATGACATCTTGGCTGGGGAGAGGACACGCAGCCTGTAGCTTTCCTGTGTCAGATAAACCATCCTTGCTACCAAAGGCAGTCAGGGATTCTAACAGCTTGTTTGAGTTGAAGTAGGGACTGCACGATGGATGGGAGAGATCAGTGAGGTTACTCCCTGTGTAGGACCAGGGCAGGTTAGGAAGGCCCCAAGTTGAACACAAAGTTCTGAGGAAAGTAAGCCATCTGCTTGCTTGCCCTGTTATACTCTTTTCAAGTCCCCCTCTTATGGCTAGTGCTGGAGACAGCCTCCATGACCAGTGGACCCCCTCCGGGCATCATCTCTCCTGGATTCTTGGATCATCTCTCATGGACCAGCATGTAGGCAACCTCAAGGCAAGAAGGCACAACATGGATATGCGTAGGAAAGGAGACTGTGGGGCTCTGTCATTTGTCCTTTGGTAGCTTGCAGGCTGGGAGATCCACGAGCCTGTTCAATATTTGCTTCCTATGGGCAGCAGCTGAGCAGGCCACAGCAGTTGTCCTGGCCACAGCCTGCTTAGCTGAATAGGGTGCCAAGACCTGGGATAGAAGGGCCATAAACCAGGGCTTGGGGACATTATCATGGCCACAGTGGATGCGACAGCAGCCTGTACAACCCCGCTACCCATTACGACCCTGTGTGTGCCAAGCAGCCTGCTGCTCAGGACAGCACCTTCCTTGCTGGCTGCTGGATCCCTGCCCACGTGCTGTGGAGACCTCCAGGTGCGGCCCCACCAGCAGCACCCAGCTACACCAGCAGCACCAGCAGCCCCACCAGCAGCACCCGGGCGAGCTGGAAGGAGCTGCCTCACCTTGGTTGGAGCTGTTGGAAGAGAGGCGGTCGGTCTCCTTCAGGGTGCGGAAGTGGACACGCTTACTGGCCTGGCTTTCCCCATACAGGCCGATGCTTTGCACCTGGATGATGTAATCAGCATCCTCCGCCAAGTCCCACAGCACGCAGGCCCGGTTGGTGGTGTTCACCTCCCGGATGAAGCGCTGCATCTGTCCATCTTGCCGCTGCCAGAGTGAAGAGCTGTCATCCCCAGGAGGCTGTTCCCAGCTGCACCAGGCACAGGCCCCTGTCCTCAGGGCTGTGCTGGGCACACTGCCCTTACTCCTCCCTTCCCGGGCAATCCTCCACCCCTGGGGGGGGCCAGGCTGGCCAGCACTTTGCTATGCAGCATCCCAGTGTGGCCTGAGAGCCAGGTGCCTCCCTGGAGAAGCCACCATCGTCTGGGGCTGTGGAGGCAGAGCGAGGCAAGCAAAGAAGGGTTATGTCATGGCGGAAGCACCATCCTTATCCAGAGAAATCGCAGGGAAGGCGCTGGAGGGACAGCTACCCCCAGCGCAGCCCACAGTCTGCTGCCTCCCACCAGGATGGATGGCTCAGACAGGGTGCCCTGGCAAGGGCTGCTCAACAGCAGAGGTGTCCTCAGGCAGGTGCCAGAGGAGCTCCAAACTGCGGCAAAAGGGCTTGACAGAGGAGCATGCTGGTAATCAGTGAGAGGGGTCCCCAGCCCCCTGGGGACATAGCCTGGATACCTGCTGTAAGATGGCATAGCCGATGACCACGTCTCCTTCTGGGACGTCCCAGGAGACTGTGGCAGAGTTTGCCTTCAGCTGCGTCACAGTCACGTTGACAGGGGACGGTGGCCTGTCTGGGTGAGCCAGGGATGGACCGAGGCAAGGCACAGGAAAGAGACAAAAGAAGATGTCTCAGAACAGGAACTCGCCCCTGCACACCACCACGGGGGGCCTCTCCATCTGCCTGTGGCAGCACCTTGGCCAAGGCTACAGGGAGCAGCTTCTCCGGTGAATCTGTCCCCAGGAGAAAAGCGGCACAGCAGGTGCACCAGGCTGAGCCCCTGCCAGCAGCAGCACATGCACGGCATGGTGCTTAGCGGGCTAGCGGGGCAGCTGCCCACTGGGGGGGGGGGGAAGTGTGCAGGCACAGAGCTACTCCCGCCTGTGCAGCTACCCCTCTGTGGCACCCGTTAGCTTTGGCACTCTTTGCTCGCTGGTCAGGACTCCTCCCTGCCTGGCTGTCGGTGAGAAATGTGCTCACTGCACACCTCGCCCTCTGCAGTGTCCTACAGTGGGGAAGGAGGACAACTCGCGAGGCATCTGACTGGCTCTTCTCTAAAGGGCTTGCTTGCAGTGGCAGACATAGCCCATTGCTCATAATACATGTTCCACATAAAAGGGGTTAGCAGTGCTGACCACGTGCCCAGGCTGCCAGACCCAGCTAAAGACACGAAGGGCTCCCAGTAGGCTCCTTCCACCTTGCAGACATCGAAATGGGAAATGCATGAAGGCCTGTCCTGAGAAAAAAAGAATTACAGAGTTTAAGACACTGTCATGGCAATTTAACCTCTCCCTGCAGCTCAAAATCACAGGAAAAGTCCCTGCAGCCTGTCTCAGAGCACCACAGAGACCCTGCTATCAGAGAGGAGAATGACATTCACATCAGCTCTTCGCGAGGGCATCTGCTTGCAGAGCTGAGGTACCCTCACTGCTGCTCAGACGTTCAGCTGTTGGAAAGTTTACTTCATTCAGCTCCAGCAGAAGCAGGGCTGTCTGGCATGACATGCTCCTGCTCAGCCTGGGCACAGAGTAGATTCTTGGCAGGGAAGTTCTGTGTTTCTGTAGGGTCCAGAAAGTCCAAACAAATCCTACATTAATGCAATTCTTCAGCCAAGACTGTGATGGTAAAATCAGGCTCCTCTAAGCTCTGGGGCTGCCCCGTGGATGCGCACATCACAAATGCCTGGCACACCACCCAGAACTGCGTAGGAAGCAGCGCAGACACAGTATTTATATATCAACTGTGACAGAAAAATGGGGCAGCTTGGAATAAACACACTATGCAACTCAATCTGGCCATCTCCTCCGCCTGGCATTACTCCCTGCTCTAGAGTGGGGAGGAAAGCCCAGTGCAGAAAGCAGAGCTGACTTTCCCAGCAGTGCAATGCCATCGGCTGCAAAGCTGGCAGCAACACTCAGCCATTGCTATCCTTCGGAAGGCTGGCCTGACTGACCCATGGTCTGCACCATCACCATTTTGAGATTCACAGTGCTAAGAGCATGGCAAGATCCTACACAGGTACACAGACCTGCACACAAAGCCAAATTTTATCTGGAAATTAGACACAGGAGCACATGAAGAAAGACACTGAGGCTGCTGTTCGTGCGTCCTCTCTCCCTGTAAACAAGACAGTGTCCTTCTACAAGCTGCTTGTGTAGCACAAGTTCAATGCTGTGATTTATATAGATAGAAAAAGAGCCCCAGAGGGCACCTGAGAACAAGGAAAAAAGACAACTGTAGACACCACCACCAACCACAGTTAAAAGTGACAAGGAAAGGTCATTTCTGCAGGTCAGCTACTTAAATGCATTCATTCACATTTGAATATACCCAGCTCCATGACAGATCCAACCAAGATAAAGCTGTGATTCCCACTCTGAGAAATGCAGGTTTGTAGTTGGCCATGGGTGACTAAGACAGATAGAAGGGTCACCCACAGAGCCCAGAAAATACATTCTCAGAGAGACACTGGGACTGAGTGCATCCCCAACAGAAGCCTGCTGCATCACCAGGAGACACAGACACTGGAGACAACACGAACAAGGACATCACAGGATGCTGCGCCCTCTCTTCCAGAACACGAGGCTGGAAAACCGGAAAGGATTCAGAGATACACTCGAATATTCTTTATCCCACGAAGAGTGGGTCTCCTCAGAGTTTTGCCACTGGGACTCTGGTTCATCACTCTAACCTGTGAGAGGGAGTCTCAGACGTGTCCTTATCCGCACATCCTGGTCTCCCACAAGCCAACAGCAAAACAGGCTGAATGAAGTTGCGCTCCCCAGACCTGGCCAGTGACTGGGGCGTGTGTATTCTGCGCTCACAGGAGCTGAGCTCCCCACAGAGGTGGTCTGGTTTTCCACTCCAGCCACGGCCAGCATGCAAGTGAGTTGCACAACTAACAGCTGAGCTGTAGACAGCACCCTGTCAGCCAGCAAATAACCACTCCCCTGCACTGTGCCAGGCAGAAGCACTGCAACGTGTGTGTGTGTGTGTGTGTCGGGGGGCTGCAATATTTCTGCTACCCTTCAGGCATAAGAAGAACAGTTGTTCAAGGCTACCAGTATGCTAGCAAACATAATGAGGTCAGGAACAGCCCAGGAATCCAGTGGTGGAGACTGGTCCTGGGCATTGCTTTGGTCTGACCCAGCCAGCATGTGCCCAAACCACTCTTGGGCATGGCTCAGGAGTTAGCATGAGCCATGAACCATTCCTAGTAGGTAGCACTGATGTGCTCCCCTCTTTGGAACTCGTGAGCTTGGTGCTATGGATGTGACCAGACCCTGCCAGCTGCCCTCAGGACAAGAACAGGACCTGGTGCTTCACAGGATACACCTACAGTAATAAATTAGGTAGCTTTTTCATATCTATCTAACAGAATGAGAAGTGGTCTGAACATGCCCAAAGTGGGCAGTTGGACTTCCCATCCTTTAAGCGTATGTGAGGAAATTAAAGGCAGGGTCTGACATCTCCGCGACGCAAAAATCTGTGGATGGAGCTTGTAGCAGGCTCCCTGCTCTGCACAAGAATTTTCTAGGCTTCTGCAGGGACCCCAGCCTGGCCCAGCCCAGGTTTTCAGGCTGGGGATGCTGAGATGTGGCCCTGGGGCTGAGTCAGTCTGTGATTTGAGACCAAGGGCACCACACTGATCCACGGGCCACGCTGCTGGGTCCACGCGGGGCTGACAGTATTGCTTGAACTGTACTTAGCCAGAGCTTGCACAGGCCATGTGTAGGGACCTTTGCTTACTGGCAGAAGGGCATCTCGGGGGGGATACGACCCTGGTATCAAACTGCAAAGACAGTATAGTCAAAGCCAGCGTGATCTGCTATTACACCCAGAGCCAATCCCCAAACGTCCCAAATAGAGAGAGGGGAGAGCAAGAGCACATGGGGGCACGGTGGAGCCCCAGCACACATGGCTAGCCAGTGCTTCAGACCTCATGCATCGTAAACACACTTTGTGCAGGCTCCAGGCAAGCAGACCTGAACCTGTGTGACAGTGAGACCTGGAAGTGTCGAGGCTGCAGTCCTTCACTGGAAAAATGAGTGTCCCTTGGTCAGTCTGCAGTTCAGCAAACTGCATAGAAGACATTTCTGAGCACATGGGATTTGCATGCCTAACAGGAAGAGACAGGACAAGAAGTTTCAGAAGTCAAAACTAGAGAAGCTCACGAGGCAATGTTTAATCCCAAGGATATGTAAGATGAGACCTCACTGAAAGTCGTTCTGACAAGACCTCCAAAGGTCACACCATAGAAAGCTTTGCGTATGATCCCCACATTAAGCCTAAGGTTTTCCAGCCTGCTCTGCAGCTGAGGTCAGAGCAGTTTCATGCCAGAGCTGTTGCCATAAAGATCCACGAGTGCAAGGGCTCCAAAAAATGTACTCTCTTGAAGCCAACTATTAAAAACATTCCTGTAAAGCCAAGATGCTCCAATACCCTGCTGGGCTCACTGGGAACAGCATGCCACACTTAAGCCCTGCCCAATGCATTAATCGCTAATGATTCTGCATCATTTATAAGTTATCCAGCTTCACTTTTGATTAAAGCCATATTAAGAAATGGGCACCACCACAGAAAGAACAATCGCTTACTTAAGGCCTGGTGCACCCTTTTGTCCTGTCAGCACAGCAGTGCCTTCCTTCCAGGCCCGCTGAAGAGGCGGGAAGAGCGGGTCCTGTGTGCTGGAGGCAGCAGCGCTGCAGCCTGGGTTGGGCAGCAGGGAGGGCTGACCTGTGGGCAGCTGAGCACTGGACTAGATCTGCCACACAGCCTGGCTCTGCAGGTTAGGGAAGGGCCCAGGCAGATGCCCCTCAAGAGTCACGTTGGCAGATGTGGTGCTGCGCAGCCCCACTGGCTCCCTCCCCATCCTGCTGTGACTCCGGAGAGGGGAACTCAGCTGCCCCTTGGCCCGTGCCCTTGGGATTGCTGCTCAAGGGCACCCAGATGTTTGCCCAACTTATCCCTGCAGCAGGGAGGTAAGCATCAGACTGCACATCTAAAAATAAGTGGCCCCTTTTTAATAACCCTGACCGCATTTCTTCCTGGATCCGTCAGGCCCTGGAGCACGTATTTTGCAAGGAGACTGAAAACATGGCAGAACATATCAGAGCATGTCTGATACTCGCAATTCGGTCTAATACATCAGTAACCTGACAAGGGGCAAACAGCAGAAGGCTGCCGCTGACACAGGGTCACTCAGGCGAGTCAGGGGAAGAAAGAAGAGAGGCCCGGCGGGTGCCGACAGACCTCGGTGCCCTAGCTAACACCAGCCCGGAGAAAGCAAAGGCAGGAAGGCGCACAGGAACGCCTGCCTGCCAGGGACCATCTCACAGCCCAGCCTACGGCACTGGAGCATCCCTGCCCAGGTCGTTAACTCTTGCAGGACGCGCTGCTCACCGCTGCGGGGCAAGGATGGGAAACGGGGAGCCCCCTCGGCGGGGTGGGAAGGCGAGCGCAGGGGCGGGAGGCTCCGGGAGCCAAAGCCGCAGGCGCTGACTCCAGGAGCCCCGGCAGAGGCCGGCGCCCTCCGGGGAGCGCAGCACGGCCGCAGCATCGCACCCCGTCCCGCGGCGAGGGGACGCGACACGGCCGAAGGCACGGCGGGCCCGGAGGCCACGGAGCCCCGGGGCCGGGGGTTGCCCGGGGGCCGGCGGGGGCAGGGCCAGGCCCCACGGGATGGCGGCCGAGGCCGCGCCGGGGACGGGCGAAGGTGGGCGGGAGGGTCCGTCGGGCAGCCCCCAGCCCACAGCGGGGGCCGGGGCACAGCGCCCCGTGCCCAGGCCCTGCCAGGGGCGGCGGAACCCGCGGACGGCGACGGGCACGGCCCCGGGGAGCGCCGGCCCCGCACCCCCGCCCGGCCCCGCCGCAGGCGGCAACGCGGGCGCCCGGTCCCGCTGGGTCCCGCTGGGTCCCGCCCGGTCCCGCCGGCCCCGGCCGCACTTACTGGCTCGCACGAGGCAGAGGTCGCAGCTGAAGAGCACCAGGACGGGGCTGAGGAGCGCCGAGACGCGGGCCATGGCGGCGGGCAGGCGCCCCGGACTGCGGGCCTGGCCCGGGCGGCGGCCCCGGCACCTGCCCGGCTCCCTGCGCCGCGGCTCGGAGCGGGGCCGAGCCCCGGCCGCAGCGCGGGGGTGGGGGCGGAACGGCCCCGGCCCTGCCCCGGCCCCGGCCCGCTCCGCCCAGCGCCGCCCCCCGAGCGGCACCGCAGCGACTCCGGCGCCGCCCCCGAGCTCCCCAAGCGTACGCCCAAAATCGCCAGCGCCGCCCCCCGAGCCGTACCCCCCAAACCGCCAGTGCCGCCCCCGGGGACTGCCAGTGCTGCCCCCCAGCCCCGTGCCGCAGCCCCCTAACCACCGGCGCTGCCCCCTGTGCGGCTCCCCAGTAACCACCAGTGCCCCCCGCATGCTGTGCCCCCCCCAGTAACCACCAGTGCCCCCCGCATGCTGTCCCCCCCCAGTAACCACCGGTGCCCCCGCATGCTGTGCCCCCCCCCAGTAACCACCAGTGCCCCCCGCATGCTGTGCCCCCAGTAATCACCAGTGCCCCCCGCATGCTGTGCCCCCCCCCCCCCCAGTAACCACCAGTGCCCCCGCATGCTGTGCCCCCCCCAGTAACCACCGGTGCCCCCCGCATGCTGTGCCCCCAGTAATCACCAGTGCCCCCCGCATGCTGTGCCCCCCCCCCCCAGTAACCACCAGTGCCCCCGCATGCTGTGCCCCCCCCCCCCAGTAACCACCGGTGCCCCCCGCATGCTGTGCCCCCCCCCCCCAGTAACCACCGGTGCCCCCGCATGCTGTGCCCCCCCCCAGTAACCACCAGTGCCCCCCGCATGCTGTGCCCCCCCCAGTAACCACCAGTGCCCCCCGCATGCTGTGCCCCCCCCCCCAGTAACAACCGGTGCCCCCGCATGCTGTGCCCCCCCCCAGTAACCACCAGTGCCCCCCGCATGCTGTGCCCCCCCCCCAGTAACCACCGGTGCCCCCGCATGCTGTGCCCCCCCCCCAGTAACCACCAGTGCCCCCCGCATGCTGTGCCCCCCCCCCAGTAACCACCAGTGCCCCCCGCATGCTGTGCCCCCCCCCCAGTAACCACCGGTGCCCCCGCATGCTGTGCCCCCCCCCCCCAGTAACCACCAGTGCCCCCCGCATGCTGTGCCCCCCCCCCAGTAACCACCAGTGCCCCCCGCATGCTGTGCTCCCCCCCAGTAACCACCAGTGCCCCCCGCATGCTGTGCCCCCCCCAGTAACCACCAGTGCCCCCCGCATGCTGTGCCCCCCCCCCAGTAACAACCGGTGCCCCCACATGCTGTGCCCCCCCCCAGTAACCACCAGTGACCCCCGCATGCTGTGCCCCCCCCCCCCAGTAACAACCGGTGCCCCCGCATGCTGTGCCCCCCCCCAGTAACCACCAGTGCCCCCCGCATGCTGTGCCCCCCCCCCAGTAACCACCAGTGCCCCCCGCATGCTGTCCCCCCAGTAACCCCCAGTGCCCCCCGCATGCTGTCCCCCCAGTAACCCCCGGTGCCCCCCGCATGCTGTCCCCCCCTTAACCCCTGGTGCCGCCCGCATGCTGTCCCCCCCTTAACCACCGGTGCCCCCCGCATGCTGTGTCCCCAGTAACCACCAGTGCCCCCCACATGCTGTCCCCCCTTAACCACCGGTGCCCCCCGCATGCTGTCCCCCCCTTAACCACCGGTGCCCCCCGCATGCTGTCCCCCCGCCTGGTTAACCACCAGTGCTGACTCTCCCCACGCAGTCTTCCCCCACGCTGCATGTTCACACACATTTTCACAGAATCACGGAATCATGGAATCGTTGAGGTTGGAAAAGCCCTTTAAGATCACCCAGTCCAACCATCAACCCAACACTGCCAAGTCCACACTAAACCA
This sequence comes from Pelecanus crispus, assembly GCF_030463565.1. NCBI lineage: Eukaryota > Metazoa > Chordata > Aves > Pelecaniformes > Pelecanidae > Pelecanus > Pelecanus crispus. Next base: position 133,302,270 of record NC_134645.1, read on the forward strand.
ATTAAGGGGAGAGGAACAATTAAATTCATGTTTCCTGGCTTGGTGGCTGGATTATTCTTTAATGAAAGTAAAACCAGGAATCACTAAGGTTGGAAAGGCCCTCTAAGATCACCAGTCCAACCATCAACCCAACACCCCCGTGCCCACTGAACCATGTCCCCAAGTGCCACCTCTGCCCATTTTTTGAACCCCTCCAAGGCTGGGGACTCCCCCACCTCTCTGGGCAGCCTGGTCCAGTGCTTGACCACTCTTTCTGTCAAGAAATTTCTCCTAATATCCAACCTAAACCTCCCCTGGCGCAGCTTGAGCCCATTTTGTTACACAAGGAGCCTTCTCGCTTGCACTGTCCTGGCGTGGCACTTCCCATTGACCCACGCGCTCTTTCCCCAGCCCATGGCTCCTGCCCTGACAGTTTGCGTGAGGCCGCAGGTCCCATGGCAGCACAACGCTTTCTCGGTGTCTTGCAGGGGCTGGCTGCACGCTCTGTCCTGCTGTGATGGCATCGATAACGTGGAGGGTGGCCGGGCACCATGAAAAAGGATGGTGCCAGTCTCCAGGACCCTGGAGGGCTCCTGTGCCGGGCCAGGCTCGGGCTGGCTGTCAACTTGCTGCACCCGCAGCAGGACATGTCCCACGCAGCCCCTGCCCATGCTGCCGCACACAGCTGTGACAGTCACCTTCCTGTCCTGCAGACAGTTGTCGTGCATCTCTGGGCTGTGCTGCAGAAGGCTTCTGGAAGGCATGTGGGAGAAACCTATCCCATCCTGCTGGGGTTTCATTGCTCCACAACGTGGGCAATGCAACATTGAGCCATTTGACACAGGTGTAGGTGGTGTTGGCCAAAGCCTCAACCCACGGAGCTGTGGATGCAGAGTGGTTGCTCATCAGCCCGATCCATTCAGTGCGGCCCTGATGGTCCTCGCTCATGTGTGTGGTCATCAATAAATGAGTTTATCCTTGCAAAATTCCCCTGACCATAGCCACCGCGAGGGTCTGCCTGGGCCTTGGCAAGAGCTGGCCCCAGCAGAGCTCTGCTTGCTCCCCAGGGGTTGTTCCGGGGGACAGGGTTCTTGCCAGGCACGCGTGGAAGAGAGCTGCAGCTGGAGATGCTCCCGCATCATGGCACCTGAATGCCTGGAAATGGGGACAGCCACCCCAGAACAGCCTCCCTTCTGCCCCACTGTGCTGCAGACCTGTGTCCAACCATGGGCTCTTGTTCACCTGCTAGAGAAGTCTGAATGGAGGCAGGGACACTTTGAAGTATTGCTGAGAACAGTCTTTAGGGGTGCTGGCTATCCTGGAGGTAAATCCACCCTCATCGTAGTCCAGGCTGTTGCTCCCTCAGGCTTAGGTGCAGTGCTGTCTGCAGGGCCAGCTGTGCTGCGCTGCAGCCCGCAGGCAGTGGTTAACTGTAAATGCTCACGTTCAGGTGCCAAACAGGTGTTGCGGGGAGCTGCCGGATGTTGGGCATAATGGGTTTTACTGGTGGGACCTTCCCTGCCCTTTAGCGCTCTGCTGCTGGGGGCAAACTGGAGAAGCAGACAGGTGTGCAGAGCCACTGGGGCACCATGACCAAGAACAGCCAAGGCTCAGCACGGCACGGCTCGACACGCACAACCGGGCACCGTATAGCATGGCATAGCCAGGCACAGCAGGGGAGGGGAGGGCATGGCACAGCGTAGCACAGGTAGCTCAGCATGGCATGGCAGGGGATGATATGGCGTGGTATAGTACAGCAGGGCATGGCATGGTGGGACATGGTGCAGCAGGGAACAGCGTGGTGGCCCAGGGCATGGCACAGCGCGGCACAGCCAGGCATATCACAGTGTGGCAGGGCAGTGCGGCAGGGCACAGCACAACACAGCGAGGAATGGCACAGTGCAGCACAGCATGGCGTGACAGGGCACAGCACAGTGTGGAAGGGCAGGCTGCCAGAGCTGCCCAGCAGAAGGCAAAACCAAGAGACAGGTAGGGGCTGCTGGAAGATTCGAAGGAAGCCTGGGGCCGGTGAAACTGCAGGGGCTTCAGTACTAGAGTGATGGCGCTTTCTGCTGCAGCACCAGAAGGAACTGGACAGCACTGAGGAGACAATCCAGGAGGTGGGAGACCCCTCAGAGGTGTTGTAAGTGAGGTGAGGCCTGGGAAAAGGAGCACGCATGGCTTCTCCTGCTTGTGGGGAAACCCGACCAGTCCTCACCTCTGTGTGCTGAGGAGGCAATGGCGCAGGTTTTAACTGAGTTGGAGGGTTCGTCCCCGAGCACACGGATGATGTGCGGGGCCTGCATCCAAGGGGGGGACCCATCAGCAGAGGGGGCTCCACATGCAGGCAAGCGTCCTGGGCAGCAGGGCCGTGGTCATGCCCAGTGGCAGTGAACAACATCGGCTCACTGGTGTCACAACTGCTGGGGCTCTGCCAGATGCAGCCATTCGGGCTGGTGCCCCCAGCACAGTCCCACCCGCTCCTCCGTGTCTGGGGATGCTCTGGCCCCTCTGGGGTGCTGCTCTGTGTGAGCATGAAGGCACGGGTGTGAGTTGCATCCCACCCGCAGGAGAGGCAGCACTGGGCTGGTGAAGTGGTAGGGAAATAAGGAAACGAACCTAAATCATCCTGTATTGCCTTACAGGCAGTAAGCCACTGTTTTCTGTGGGCAAGGGAGACTGGAAGGAGGAGTCAAGCCGAGTGGGAATCTGTGAGCTCCCTTGGTCCCAAGGGGCTGGTAAGGTGGCTTACCCTAGCTGTGACTTTGGGCAGACTTGGGGACTCCTGAGGCTCCTCGCTCTCCAGCTGACATTCTTTGCTGCAACCTGTGTTGTCCTGGCTGTGTAGCACAGCAGGAGCTATATAGCAGCCAGACCAAGCCCTGGATGTGGTCAGTTTGCAGCCAAGGTACACTGATGTATGCGTGTGCATGTGCATGCATAGTTCAATACACTAGGGTCCCCACAGTTCTTTCCTGGTCACTTCGGGAGGTCTTTCCTAGTTATAGGAGAGTTGGTCTGTCCTTTGGGGAGAGCTGTGGAAGACCAGGGTAGTGCTGTTGCCACGGGAAGGATTTAATCTGCAGTGTCAGTGTGTAAGGGACAAGTTCCAGCCAAGTGGAAAGGGAAGTCTGGCAGAACCTAGGTTAACTTTGCAGCTGTATGGCAGGTTGGGGGGTCTTTTGGCCCTGTCTGGGTTGTCCAATGCTGCTTCTCAGGTGCTCTTAGTGGATCAGGAGATTACCTCCTTCCCATGCTGAGCTTCCTTGTCGCTGCAGTCAACAGTGGCCAGGACGAGGGTGAGTCTGATCTTGCTTTCCCAGCAGAGTCCTTCTTCCTCTATCTGCATGCTGGGGAGGGAACTTCAAGGAAAGCCAAGGGTAGAGCTGGCAACTGGAGGACTGTGACTACAAGAGGTTTTAGAGGAACAGATTGCTAGCTGTCTCTTCTCTGCAAGACCTGTCCTCACTTGGTCGCTGTAGTTAAGGCCTGATCCACACTTGGTTATTGCAGAGCTGGCTGTTAACCTGATGGTTGGTGTTAATATTGACTACTCCACAGCCTGTCTTTGCCAGCAGCCAAGGATCCAGGCTCTTTGTCACTGACTGCTCTGTAGTGCAGGTTCCTCTGTTCAGGCAGCCCAGTAAGCAGCAAGCACAAATCTGTGTACTGATGTCGAGCTGCTTCTGGTCATACTGCAGCTCTAACCCAAATAACCTAAGTCAGGTCCTTCCTCCCATATGCTGAATCGCTGGCTTAACTTCATATCATGCTTTTTTCTATTGGTGATTGACTTCTATCATTTGTTGTGTTTACATTTTGGTGGATTAGTTATTTTACCTGCATACTAAGCTGTTACTTTAGCTCCAATTATTATCAGCACCACAACTTTGCTTCCTGCTATACATATGTTTGCATGCTGTACTGGATATTTCTCAGCATGTTCTTGCTACACATAAGCAGCACCTCTCACAGCCTTTGGAGCACAGTCTTGAACACCGACATGTTGTCTAGTTGCTTACTACTTGCATGGTTTGGATCCCTTCCATTCAGATTGCACAGCTGCAGTAGTTACTCATTTGCTCCCTGGCTTGCCCAACATTACTGTAGCCTGCACGGGTGTGGTGAGATGAAGATGAAATGGCGACTTTTAAAAGACATTATTTGGAAAGCTCAGCACTGTAGGTATCGGTGGGTAATGCTGTTGTTTGATAGCAGAAACAGGTGTCCATTAGCACTGTGGCACAGCTTATTCTGCATCCCCCCAAAGCCACTTTCAGGGGATTACGTTTCTGTGTCCTTTCGCTACGCTCCAGGTTGCATCCCTCTTGCTCACACAGGAGGAGAATCATGCTGTGATCAGTGGAAGTTTTTATCTGACCACCCTTGGCCACCGCTGTTGGCTGAGTGGCATTCCCAGGCTTCATACACCCACCAGACTGGTTGTCCTGGACACAGGGAAAGGACATGCCATGCCACTCTGGGCAATCCTGGGAGCTTAGCAACCATCTCTCTCCAGGGCCACAGCATCCCCTTGTGTGCTGCATTGGAGAAGAACCCTGTGACTGCATGGGGAGAAGCACGATGTGCTTTGGGAGCAGAGGAGAGCATTTATATCTGGGTGGGTTCAGTCTATAAATAATAAATACCAGGAGTGCAAACTCTCTACACACGTTTTATTATCATTTGAGTGTTTGGGGGTTTGGCCAGGCAAAATTCAATTTACAATTGAAAGGGCTAAACCTCTGACAATACCTGACTCGGATAGTTTTAGTTACTTGCTGAAGCAGAGTAGGTAAATAGGACAGATATTTCAAAGAATGTGACTCCTCTGACACAATTAAAACAGATCTTAAGCTCGTCAGGCTTACTAAAGCACTGATAACATAGACTCAGGACACCTGTGCCAAGATGAGCACTCAAGGAACTGGTTTTGTAATTCCAAGGCCAAAGGACTGATGAGCTAATTCAGTGACCATACATGGACAAAGGAGGCCCAAAGTTCAACCAGTGGACAAGTGAGGAGGACTATCGGAGACCACTGGAGGACCCCCGAAGACCACCAAAGAGGACAACCATGCCTGCGGATTGGACATTTGCATATGTTAATGAGTTCCAGGAAATCTCATGTTTATGTATATGAATTCTCGGCAATCCTGTGAATATGTACGACTTTATAGTATATAATCTTTGGAAGTTTGCCAAATCATCGGAGCACTCATGGTGGAACGATCCCCAGTGCTGCCCAGTGCTGCAATAAAGAATGCCTGCTTAATAGTAACTTTGTTGCTATTGAGTTTTATTTCGGGAACTTTCTGAATACTCCGTTTCCTCCTATGGAGAGGTTCGGACTTTGAAGAATAGTATCCGCAAATTTTTGTATCACAATCACAAATCAGGAACTAATACATCTAAATTGTGTTATATGCCGTGCAGTGCCTTGCCCTTGGAATTCAGCAGGGAAATCGAGCAGCAGGCTTGGGATCCCATCCTCACCTCTGCAGCCTGGGCTGCAGGCCTCACAGCCCCCAGCCTGCCCCAGTTCCCTTCAGTTCCTCTCCCTCCCTGCCAGAGGAGGCATTGTAAGCCCCACCGGGCCCGCCGACTCACCCCGGCCATCTCCCCAGGGTGCTCTGCCCACCAGCCATCCCCCTCACCTGTCTGCATTTGGCATGCGTTGTGCTGCACCCCTGTTCGCTAGCGCAAGCTGGCCCACCAGCAAAAGCTGCGTGTGGGCAAGGAGCACATGTGCCCCAGCGGCTGCTTGACTGCGATGTGTCGCATTGGCTGCGTGACTGGTGCTCGGTGCCGTGGTGCAGATGGCTCCGCTGCCTGTGCTTGCTCCTCCCTGCGCCCCATGCACCCTGCCTTGCACACACACAGGGGCTGCAGGAGGCTCTTTCAGCAAAGAGAGGATTTCCCAGGGACTCCCTGGCTCTGGAAGCCTTTAAGTACAGTCATTATCAGCCTTTAGTTTTGGCAGTCACTGAGGCAAACTTGAGACTCTGGGAGAGGTGCTGGCAGCAAGGGAATGCCCTGAGCGTGGTGCAGGAGCCTCCTGTACCTGCATCACGTCACCCTGCTGTCGTCTTTCTCTGCCCAATACTGAATACACCAGCAAGGGTTCCCAGGGCATCAGGAATTTACCTGCGGCCCTTGGGAGCTGGGAAAGTTTTAGATTTATGATATGCCTGTGCAGAAACTGCCCATACTTTGTCGCATATAAATGTTATTGATTAAATGAAACCCACAACGGATGCATGGATTTTCTGTCCCCAATCTAAGCCTTAGTCAGCTTTTAACTAGCGTGAGGTGGGCATTCACAAATTTATGAAAGAAATTAACATGACGTGACCTGCAATAGCTGGGTCTTGACCTGGGGGTCCTGCACCTCTGTGACTGTTTCTTTCCTGTGACACCACACTCGTGCAATTATTTCCCCAGGAAACACCAAGTTTATGAATGTATGTGCAAGTCTCCACGTCTTCCATCCTCTCTCCAACATAGCAAGTCTGTGTGGGCCCTGTTCTGCCTGTGGCTGCCTCCAGGGAGTGGCAGAATGGTGCTGCCCTGGCTGCAAACCTGGCTGCTCCGGCTCCCTGCTGCAGAGCCTCCCGTGACCCGCTGTGACCTGAGCCAGGCTCACTTTGGGCAAGATTGCACCTATGGAAACAGCCAGCAGCTGCTGCTGTGACTCAGGGTAGCGTTTTCCAGGTGAGCATCACCCTTCAACCAGCTGCAGTCTGGCCTAGAGAGCTGGGGAGAGAGCAAATGCCAGACCTGCCCCTGCACCACCAGACCCCGTCTCCTGTGGTCCCATGGCTGCCCACCACACGCTCCCTCCAAAGCTGCTGTGGCTGCTGTTCTACATTGGCTGTTGTCCTGCCTCCTGTTCACGGGAAGATAATGTCCAAGGCATGTTGTGAGGGTTCATCCACATCAGTTCAGCCATGTCCATGTGCTGACTGCTGTATCTTATTTCCCTCCCATGAACGTGGAAGTAACACATTGATCCCTGTGATAATAATAATAATAATAATCGTGAACAAAGGTACAGCAAATCACAGATATTTTCTATAAAGCTGCCACAGGAAATTCCCTCTCTGTCTTCAGCCAAGGAATGGGCGCAGATCCATCACCAGGTTGTGGATATCAACCCTCGGAGACTTTATGAACTTTATGAAATGTGGAAAGCCCCTCTGCTAAACATTAATAATTCCCCATCCTCCTTTTTTGTTCTTTTGGTGGTGGTGGTTTTTTACCATCTGCTGCATTATTGGTTTTGGGGAGTTCAGTGCTGCCCGGGAACATTTATATTTTTGATTATCACAGGGTATTGTGAAGTCAAGAGTTCTGCTATGTAATTATGCGCAATGTGAAAAGTAATTTATTCTGTTGGGCTTAGACCAGCTGCGCAATTATTTCTTCTGGCACTTCCTAGTTTCTATTGTAAGAAACAGTTAATAATTGTTTGCTATGTATATGCACTGCACCATTTGTGGCACTGCAGATCCTTGTCATCTTTCCCAGCTGATAATTTCTTTTCTACCCTTTTAAGATGGGACAACTAGGCAGCATATGGTGTTTGAGACGTGGGTGTCCTGTGTATTGATACATTGATAATAATGTTACCACTCAGCCTGTTCCCAGATCGTTTACACCACATGAAGGCATCAAAGCCAAGAGCCTAGTAAAGCTAAAAAGGGATCTGACAGGTGTGTTGATAGCAAAAGTATCTGGTATTATCATGGTCACTGAGCCCACGAATGATCGAAGTTACTAAGTTCTTTACTTGGGAACTAAAATCAGCCTCTATCAAAGCCCACAGTGGCACCCCTGGGGAAGTTGTTTGTTATTGCTCGTTCTACAAATGACAGTGCAGATGAGCAGAGAAATGTACAAAGTACCGAACCCGGGGCAGGAAAGCTAACCCCAGTGAGAAAAAGGATGAGGAGCACTGGACAAATGCTGCATCCCAAGTGGAACACTGCTCTGTAGTGACCAGCTGCCATGCAAAAGGAGGTGTCATGCACCTGTGTAAGTGGTCACACAGCCTGCAAGGAGCCTGATCTGGCTCAGCTGCCTAATCTTCTGCCTGGTAATGCTGCTACCTCTTCTGAAGCTTCCTGTCCAGCCAGGTGCTTGGGCTTCAAGGAGGGAGGAAACTCACCTGAGCGTCCTTAAGAGGGAGGTTTGGGCAAAGCAGCTTATGGTGAATGCCTAAATTAGCCTGGGTTGTTTAGCCTAGAAACTATGAAACTGAGGGGGATGTGCTGACAGCTTCTCCTTACACCCTGACAGCTGCCAGGTATATACGAGGCTGCTGCAGAGACTGGAATGGTCTGTTCTGTGTCTGGGGGTAGGACTTGAGCCCGTGTTGGCCTGGCCTCCTCTCAATGTGAGACTGGGGGATGATGATTCTATGATTCTATGATCTGGTTTCCAGCCTTCCCACCGCCACTCCCCCGAGGGCTGTCTTGCTGCCTTTCATCTGACCCCTCCTTGGTGTTGCTTCTGACAGAGCCGCAACAATTTGCCATCTGCATCACTAACGCTGCGATCTGCTCGTTGTGTTCGCTTGTACTGATTGTGCAATTGTTCTCGTTATCTGGGAGCAGAGCTGAAGTTCCTGGATGAAGGAGGGAGGACATACCTGCCAGCCAGCCTGGCTCCTCCACATGCCTCTGTTCAGCGCAGGTATATCAACCTGCGCCAGTTGTGCGGTGCTCCACGAGGCCAGGTGAAGAGCCAGGGTGGCATGGGAAGGAGGGCAAACCTGCGCAAAGTCTGCATGTCACTGGCGTAGGGGCGGGCAGCTGTCAAGGGACCTGGGACAGCAAGACAAGGCACTAACTGGGCAGCCCTTGTGAGGGAGAGCCCTGCATGTTTGGGCTGTTGCACGTGCCAGGGCCAGCAGTGGTGTGGTGGCATGGAACTTCCCTCTGCAGCACAGGCACTGCCCTGGGGTAGCCCTTGCATGGAAGTGGCTGGGGAGCAGGGGTGGCCAGGGACATCAGAGAGCAGATGATCTTGTTACGTGGTGGGGACCCGGTCACCCTGTCTGGAGGGAGTAGGATTTACGAGAGTGTGCAGATTGGCCTCATGCCAGCCACCTCTGCCACTGATGTGGCCTGTCCCTGCAGCGGGTGGTTGGGCTCCCATGCAGCGCCTGGAGCCGGTGCCTGTAGGCTGTGAGTATCCTCCGTGCTTTGCCCCTGCTCTGCATAGCAGCATTTCTGAGGTGGAGGCCAGGGCCATGCCTGTCCTCACCTGCTCCTGTGCTGGCCCAGCCACTCTCAGGTTGACTGGGCTACACTGCCAGCCTTTCCCTCTGCATAGTCACAGCCTTGCCCTAAATGCCTGGGGCACTCTTGTATGCTTCACAGCATCACAGAGCCATGGTGTTGCACTAGACCCAGACGTATACCCTGCAGTGGGAACATCGCTGTAGGCTGAGACGAAGGCATGGGGTTCCCTACGCACCAGCCCCCTCCGTCCACAGAATGCATCATGGCATACCAGCTGTAAATGATCACTTCCTACCCTCAAGCCTCTGTGTGAGAGGCGGTGCTCATGCACAGTTATAGTGGGCAGGAAAGATCTGATTTCACCGATGGGTCATTCTCTTTCTCCTCTTGCTGTTTCCCATCCCCTTTCAGACTTTGCTATCCTGAGATGATGTCCCTGGCCAGCAGCCGCGCATGCCCCCACTCATCCCAGCCACGGTTCCTGCTGCTGTCCCTGTCTGCCTTGTGCAGCGCCTTGGCAAGGCCACAGTGCTGCAGACGCTGCTCCACTGCAGGGGCCCCTTGGAGCCAGTCTGTGCCAAGCCCCTCTGCACTGTCGGAACAAGATCTAGGAAATGGTGCCAAACGCAGGGCCGTGCCAGCTCTTCTCCTCTCTATTACCCCACAGCCATGCAGAGCAGTGCAGGTCATCCAGGCTGGGCTCGTCATGGTATGGTCTGCTCAGAGCAGAGCCACATGTTTCTAGACTCAGACCATAGCTGAGGACCCAGACCCACTGCACCCCTGCCCCAAAACTGTGGTTGGCCATTTTGGCAAGGCTGGGATTGTGGCACTGCACAAGGAGTAAGGGCTGTGCCTACTCCTGGGCAGGGTTGCAGAGATATGGCTAGGGGTGGAGGAATCTTGCACACCTGGGCATAGGCACATCGCAATGCAGCAGTTGGTGATGGTTCATGGGGCTTTCAGGTGAAAAGAAAGCCAAGACCTGGTGCATCCACCTGTCTGCTTCTGACAAAGATAGAGAGACGCACCCTGAGAAAGGCTCACAGACCTCACCAGAGCTGGCTGGGCTTGCCTCTCCCCTTTCTCCTGCAAAGGTTTCTCCTGAACCACTGTCACTGGAGACTGAGCCATATACGGCCTGGGTGAGGAGGAGTCCTCACCTGCTTAGCTGTAATTGTTAGGCTACCATCCTGGATGCTCGTTAACCATTTAAATGCACTATCAGTTTCTGAGGTCTGCTAAATATCTACTCTCTTTGTTGTTCCCACTGCCTGGAGTCAATGCCATATCTGTCCCATTCTGTGCTGGGATTAGGATCCTGTCCCCCTCCTCCTGTGTGGGAGCTATCCGGAGACCCCTCTGCCCATTCACAGACCTGCCATTGAGAAGGTCTGTAACTGAGCCCCACGGCACGGCGCGCCTGCTGGCTTTGCTGTGCTTGCTTTCAATGAACTGTGTTGAAATTATTGCAAGTTACAGGACCGTGTCAGTACAGACACAGGTGCAGGTTATGGTTCTTTACAGCCAGCATGAAGTGTTTGTTCTGCACCAAACCCATAGGGTACTGAACCCTGCTGGCTGTGTTCTCTGCTCACTCCAGGTGGGACGTCCATGAGCACCAGCTATTGCTGAGGTCTCAGCAGCCAGCACTGCAGTGCTCGCCCCCTCCTCAGTTCCAGGGGAGCTCCACTGAGACATGAACCCCAGGAAAAGCTGCAGAAGGAAAAAATGTACTCCTACAGGCATATTCAGACAGAAGTGTTGGTTCTTGGAGTTTCCCCAGTGTCCAAATGTGTTATAGACTTGACAGGAGGCTGAAGACGTACAAGAAATCAGACTGTTGTATTATTAATACATATTATAACATATGACATATTGATTGATTATTGTAGATCTGAAAGTTTTAAGACTGTTTATTAGCCTGTCTGGACAGGAGGAGTGGGTTGGAGACAAACACAAAACATTGCAGTGAAGGGAAGGCAGAAGAAAACTTGTCTTAGCCAGGAAATTATTAGCATTGGTATTAATATTAACAAATCAGTGATAATAATTTCCCATATAAATCTTCCATATTCTTAGCAAGAATCATATCATGAAGCTTGTTGAATATAATTTAGAAGTGAAGCCCAAGAAATTCCCACCAAGGATGTCCTCAGGGGCTGAGGCATCTTCAGAAAGCCTGTCTTGACAGTGGCCAAATGTGCATATTTCAGACAGTGTACTGCAGGTGGCATGTACCAGACACTGTCCTGCCAAGTCACTGCATTTCACTTGTAACCTCTTGTCAGATATTTAACTCAAACTTTGGAGAAAAAAACCCAAAAAACCCAACACACCCTCAGCTTGTTTTTGCTGCAAAGCTTACCTTGTTGTGCACAAGAGGACTGGTACCACAGCAGTGACCTTTTCTGTGGCTGGCCTTCCAGGGGCGGTGAAGCCATGCAACCAGGGCCGTGCAGATTCTGCATCTCTGCAGCACAGCACAGAAAACGGGCACTGTGGGGGAGGTTTGCCTTGGTGGCCCTGGCGACATGACGTGCAGACAGGGACATCTTAGCAGCACCTCCTGAGCATCTTTTACCTAGCCTGTCTCCACGGCACACCTAGGTCACAGCAAGGCTTGCCTGGCCCCTCCCGACTCTGCCTTTGACTACAGAAGTCTGGAAACCTGGTGACATACGTGCAGAAGGCCAGCGTTGCCCTGTTTATATACTGTATCATGAAACAATATCTCCCATAAGTAAATGATGAAGAGCCTCTACTAAAAAAAGTTTCAGGATTATAGAAGACATCTCATGAAAATGCAAATATAAGTACTTACATGCAAATTATATCTGTAGTCAAATGCATTTTAAAACACTTCTCTGCTTCTAGAAAGTATTTTTATAAGAAAGGATTATTCCACTGCAGTTTTAAGTTCTTGAAGACTACAAAGACAGATGACCAAACAGTTTTAATATCTACCAAGTGCCTTTTAAAATACAAATTTTTTTATAATTAAGTCTTAAAATGAGAACAATTCAGTCATGTATGTGATGAAATGTATGATGTAATGCCTTCTCTTCCATTGCAAATCTTTCTCTCTCTCAAAACACAATGGCAAAGCAGAAAAAAACCCTGAGATTTAATTCATTGGCATACACCATCTCCCAAATCTTTGATTTAATGAAAAAAAATTATCAGATTCAGGCAACTGATCTGAAGCAAAATATTCACTTTTTAAGTGATCATAAATATCACTGGAAGAATGAATCTGACAAAAGCTGGTGAGGATACAAATTATCTGCATGAAGGATAATGTATAACACATTAGTAAGTTCAGTGTGGGTGCATGCTTTAGGAGACTTTTTTATAAAAGCATTAGACCCCACTGTATCTTAGAATATTAATTTTCTCAAATTCTAAATTTTATGTAATATACTTTGTCTAATGCTGCCTCAAATGCAGCCGTGGAAAGAATATTTTTAGGCCAGTTGCAGAAATCTGTTAATTATTCATTCCATAACAGAAAAACTTCAATTTAAAATTATTTGAAACTGTGCGTGTGAAGTGTTCTTTGAATCAATGCCCAATTGAATGCCATAATGTATCTTAGCATCTCAAATTGTTAATAGGTATCATCTTAAATAATGCAGTGAGGTTTATAGTTGCATCTGTAATGGCAATATGGAAAGCACACATTCAAAAAAATACTGGACATGGAATGAAATGGTGTTTCTTTAAAATTATGATTTCCCATATTTTTCATCAAGCACGGCATAGCCAGCCAGTCAAGGGAGGTGATTGTCCCAGTCTGCGCTGCACTGGTGCTGCCCCACCTCCAGCAGCCTGTGCAGTTTTGAGCACCTCAATATACGAAGGACATCCAACCATTAGAGTGTGTCCAGAGTGGGGCGACCAAGATGGCGAAGGGTCTCGAGGGCAAGACTTGTGAGAAGTGGCTGAGGTCACTTGGTCTGTTCAGCTTGGAGAAGACTGAGGGGTGACCTCATCGCTGAGCGGTGACCTCATCGCTGAGGGTGACCTCATCACTGAGGGGTGACCTCATCGCTGAGCGGTGACCTCATCACTGAGGGGTGACCTCATCACTGAGGGGTGACCTCATCGCTGAGCGGTGACCTCATCACTGAGGGGTGACCTCATCGCTGAGCGGTGACCTCATCACTGAGGGGTGACCTCATCACAGTCTACAACTTCCTCAAGGGAGGAGCAGAGGGGGAGGTGCTGATCTCTGGTGAGCAGCAACAGGGCGTGAGGAAATGGAACGAAGCTGCATCAGGGAAAGTTCAGGCTGGACATTAGGAAAAGGTTCTTCACCGAGTGGGTGGTCGCTCACTGGAACAGGCTCCCGGGGAAGTGGTCATGGCACCAAGCCTGTCAGAGGTCAAGGAGTGTCTGGGTGACACTCTTAGTCATGTGGTTTGGTTTTAGGCAGTCCTGGGAGGAGCAGGGAGTTGGACTCGATGATCCTTAGGGGTCCCTCCAACTTGAGATAACCTGTGATTCATGTAGCTAACCCTGGTTTCCACCAACACACTGCCCGGCGCCTGCAGCAGCAGCCTCTGCATGCACAGCTCCGGGGTCCCTGCTGTGGTAACTGCCAGGCCATGGCTCAGGCCCTGTCAAAGACCGTCTGCAAGTTCATGCAAAAAGCAGATAAACGTGAACCTGCATCTGGCAGGTGGCTGAATGCTGGTGGGCCCCGTGGCTGCGGCAGCTGTTCCTGCACAGAAGCCTGGCGCCCAGCGCTCTGTGGGGTGCACAAGGTCTTGGGCTGGTGAAGGCTCTGCCCTGGCACCCAGTACCTGCTGCCCTGCAGCTGCTGGTGGCAGCAGGGATGGATTGGGATAGAGGCAGCAAGATCTCCTCCTGCCTGCATGTCCCTCTTCCTGCAAGTTGCAATGCAGGGGCATCTATGACCGTGTTTGCAGTCACCCTTTCCGGACCCCTTGGATTGCCTCACGCAGACCTCCCAGGCCTACGTGTTTCCTAGGATGCTGCATGCTGCCAGGTGATTTCCAAGGTGCCCCCATGTCTTTTCCGGTAAAAAAAAAAAAAGTCTGATGCCTTCAGCTATTTACAACTCATTTTGGCTTGCCGAAGCCACATCTCGCCCGCATAACTTGCCACTATTTCAGGCATAAGGCTCACTGGGTGGATGGACTTCACTGATTGACTGGGATTCAAAGTGAGCAAACCAGACCAGTCCCATGGCCCTTCTACTTGCAAATCCTGGCAGAAAACAAACCTTTCCCTCTCACTCTGAAACCTATAAACCAGTGAAAGGTGAGGAGGAAAGCAGGCACCCAAATCACAGTCCCTCTGTATTATGAACTGAACTGTGAGCCTGACATACAGCTGCGTAGGTGGTATTTGTGTAACAGGCGAGTTGCAACTCTTTAAAATGGTTCCTAATACAATTCACAGTGGCTGAAAGTGGGGCCATCAGAGAAACTGCAATCTGGGTGAATGCCTAGCCAGGAGCCTCGCAGGCAATGTCAATACAGCAAAAGCCTTTCTCAAGGTTTCCAGGCTCCAGAAAAAAACCCAGTAAACCTTTATTTACATCCTCACAAATGCTGAGAACTGCTCAGGGTTCCTGACACAGGAAGTTTTCCAGAATTACTTAGTATGAAAGAAGTGGGGGAGAGGCTGCAGCAGGACTTAGGTAGACATTCATTTACATGCACAATGCATGTAAGTGCAGGGATGTTCTTGCAGCTTCCCACGAGAGGGACTGGGGGGCACCAGAAGAGGGGGGAGCACTCCTGGCAGTAGGCGTGGCAGAGGCACCTGTGGCTTTCCTGGCATGAATGACCAGCTTCTGAGAAAATCTAATGGCAGGTTGAGGAGCTCAAGCTTGGGTATATTTTAAGCTGTCTTTTCTTTCTTTATGCTTTTCTTTTATGGTTGCAATGACTGTACCTTTTTGCTTCTCTAAGAAAATTATTTTTCTCCTTCTAGGCTCACCTACACTTTCAAGTAGAGGGCACAGGACACATTTCTCACTCAACTGCTGGGGACCAGGACAAGCTGAGGTCAGATGCTTGGTGGTTGTGGTGGAGCATCCCTCTCCGCCCCCCTTTTCTCTCTTTGACCGCTTTATGACCTCAGGAATTCCTCCCAGACCGTGGCCTTTGTGTAGCGAGTTGGTCAGTTAGGTGCCCCTTAACTGTACCAGAAACTCCTACATGGTTGAAGCAGAGACTGGCACCGTCCTTGTCAGAAACTCCATATTATGGCCGAGGCGGGGAGCGAGAACAATCAGTTACCCCTGACAGCCTTGAAATATAATCAAGTGGAGTGGTATCATCGTTACTGGAATTGAAGTAATTACCAACCCGGATTGTGGCTCGGATTGAGATTTACTGTTGACTAAAACCAATCATCTCACGATCCTATAAAACAGCAGTCCTAGGTGATGCCCTTTGAGCTCTCCTGCACTGCAGCAGGCTGCGACCAGCACCTCCCTCTGAGTGGGACAACTCTCAGAGCTAGCAAACTCCTAAAGTTTGCTGAAATTGGAAGTCCATTGCTAAAGACCGACAGTGGAGCCTGGGCTGAAACCCTTCACTCCTTGAGGCTCAACCCACCCTCAGCCATTGAGAAATGCCAAGACATTCAACATATTTCACTGAACTCGAGGGGAATTTTTAACAGGTATACCTTATATATATTAAAAAATATATATATATATTCATGTCTGTGTGTATGCATGTGTAAATCAATTTAAGTAGTCTGTAGATGTATGATTTAATTACAAAGTGAGTCTTATACTGCTGCTAGATATATACATATATATCCGTATTCACATAAACTGTTGACCAAGTTTGAGACTAAGATTGGACCTAGCCGCACCTAGACTCCTCTCTGGAAAGGAGTTTAGAAAGCAAGGGGGTCTGTTCTGAACCTCTTGATTCAATGGGAGGGTCCCCCTTATCCCCTGCACCCACGATCCCTCTGTGAATCATTCTAACTCAAGTGTAACTTAATTTTCCCTTGTGTACTTCTTCCATGTAGTAATAGAGCGACCCTTGCCATCTTTGAATCTTTAACTAAGTTGCCATTTTGATTAATTTTGTCTGATCACTTTGTTAATTGACTGATGATTGAGTGCTATTAAAATATCACAATCAAATCCTGCGATTTGCCACAAGTAAATCCTAAAATGCTACTAAATCCAATTGTGTAAAGTTATTAATTTATCACAAATTAACATAGTCAGCAGGATTCACAAATCTGCTTTTGTGATAGTGGTGCACGCCAAGCCAGAGACCTTCCCATGCTGCCTGGGGGCAGCAATTTGAAATTTGCCAGGCACAGCTGCACCCCGAGCAGCAAGTGCTGCACAGGCCTGGGTCCTTTGCGTCCCCGAGTTGCAAAGCTTGAGGAGGGGGCACAGAGGAGACTAGAATGCTCCTAGCCTCAGGTATCACCAGTCCCTCTGCATCACCTCCTTGAGCAGCCTTCCCTGACCTTTTGGTCCTGCATGGAAGACTGGCACCTTAGCAAGGAAAGCTGGAGTATCACACCAACCTGCTCGGAACAGAATTGCAGGTGGCCATACTGCTTCCATGTGCTGTGCCTGTCTTCGCTGGGATGCTGGCACTGAGACAGATAACAGAGAGGCTGGAGCAGTGAACTCCAAAGAGTTCTAGTCTGGGTGCAAAGAGATTCCCCTCTAGTGTTGGGTAGGCCCCCGACCACCAGCCTTCATTTGGCTTTGCGTTTTCCAGCTCAACCCTGCAATGAATGCTGTCAAATGCATTTCTCCACTGCGTGCACCCTCTTTGTACAAAATATCTCTTTCCTACCAGTGTACTCAGGCATGGCATCAAATCATGCCATGTCTCCTTCCTGCCAAACTCGCATGCTGAGCTCTCAGGTCTCCCGCTGCACTTCTTTGTGTCTTTCTTCCCAGCAGGAGAGGGGCCCAGGGGAGTGCAGGGGCATTTTGCATTTTGCAGATATCTGTGGCTGTGCACAGAGTCTTCCAGCTTTGCTGTGGAAAGCAAGGCCCCCAGCTGGGGCCAGCACCAGCAGGGTTTGGTAAAAGGCTTCTGCCAGTCCAGTCCCCCACACTGTCCCTGCTCAGAAGCCAGCATGTTCCTGCCGTGATATGCAGCTGCTCAGTACTTGTTGGTTGCCTTGGCTGCTTGTCCTTGTGCAGGAGGAATAATGTAGGCAGTGTCCTCATCCTGCTGGGACTCAGAAGCTTGGCTGCTACCGGGAAACCTGGGCAGATAAGCTGGGGCAGCTCAGTGTGGTAGCTGGACACAGGGAGAGAGCAACGGCTTGATATTTAACTGTCTGGATTAATGATTACAGTGAAGAGCTGGCAAAGGTGAGATGAAGTGAGCTGCAGTGAGTGGTGGAGCCCAAGTGCCCAGCCCTTGTTGGACCTGGACTCAGCCAAGCTGCGGCATTACCTGGCTCTGGGCC
Organism: Pelecanus crispus; assembly: GCF_030463565.1. NCBI lineage: Eukaryota > Metazoa > Chordata > Aves > Pelecaniformes > Pelecanidae > Pelecanus > Pelecanus crispus. Next base: position 133,319,942 of record NC_134645.1, read on the forward strand.
CTGCAGACTCTGTCTGAGCTGTTGTGCCCTTTTTGGGGCCTGGACCATGCGAGGGATGAAGAAATGCAGGCTTGTCATTGAGACACCAGATCCTGGCAGGTGGGAGGTGAGGACCCCCATGTGGTGTGGGTCAATGTGCTTCACCTGGGGGGGGATGGAGGGAAGGGGAACTGGAACGTGCAGTGCCAGGAGCTGATGCTGGCACCATCCAGGAGATCTTTGCCACTTGCTCCATGCCAAACTGGCCTTGCCAGCCTTTCTTCCTCTGGCATTGCCACCCTCAAAATCCTTTTCCACTTGAGGCAGATGGGAACAATGAGCTGCAGGACAGATCCTTGAGCAGCTGCAGGTGTTGCTAAGATGTGTCCTCCCTGTGCATCAGTGTCTGAGCAATGCTTAGAGCACAGATTCATGCGTTATAGCCCCAAGGAGATTATTATGTCTGGCAGTTGTGACCCTCAGCTGAGATCATTACCTTGAGTTCATAAGAACAAAAGAACAGTCATCCCAGTTCAGAGAAAAGGTCTGTCTAAACTTGCCATAAATACTGCCAGAGACAGAACATCCCTATGCCCCACCAGTGGTCCCAATGGTAAATTGTAGTCACAGTAAATGTATGTTTCATGTTTGGACTCAATTAGCTTTATCAAGGGAGGTGGGCTCTGTAAGCAGAGCCTTGCAAGGGAGCTTTGTGTGGGAGTCCCAATGCACAAGGAAGCCAGCCCCCACCATTGTCAGGAATGTCCATGGCATCCCTTGTGCCCCAGAGCAACACAGGGAGCTTTAGCAGGAGTTTGAGCATGAGGAAGCTGAAAGTGATGAGGGACAGCTCCATCAGCACAGGACCCCAGCCTAGCTCAAGACACTGCACTCCATCCCCCACCTCTCCAAGACAGTGGGCTGCATCAGGGCAAGGCCAGAGGTCTCCGGGGTAAGTTGAGGGCACAGACACTAGCAAAGGTCCCTCGAGGGCTCTCAGCATATCACCTGCTCTGCAGGAACTGCTCACATACCTGCTTTGATCCCGTGATAACGTACAAGCAACTGGGGCAGTCGCTTTTCCTTCGCTGTACTCAGTGGGAAGGCATGGTTGTTACCCACTGGGCACAAGGAAGGAACTGGGGTTGCCTGTCCCATCTTCTGCCTGCTCTCCCTTCCTTTTCACTCCATCTTTGCAGGCCAGCGCCTAGGCTCTCCGCTCAGGCTCTCCCAGTGAAGGGGCCTGAACTTTCTGACGCCTCTTCACACTTTCTACAGCTGCACACCAGGAGCTGCTAGTCTCGGCATAGCTGGTTCAGTGAATACCCTACTCTAGGTTAGTCTACAGAAACTTGTTTATAACTTGTGCCTGCAATCTTAGCTGTGTTGTAAGATGCTGAGATTTGGACCCATCAGAGGCTGAGGTAGGTACTTCAGTTGTTACAGCAGCTAAAACTGACGTACAGATAACACTAACATAGAGCCACGTGGAAGGGAGGAGCGCTCCTTTTTTAGATGCTGTCTCAGGCTGTCTGCAGGCTCAGGCATACCTTCCTGTGTCACACGGATTTTGGTTAAGTTTCACAGTTCAGAAAAGAGACCCACAATGAGACTGATGCAAAAAATAGGGACACAGCAGGCTGCACAATGGGAACAACGAGCACAGCTGAAGAACAAAAACTGAAGGGGCATAATGCAGCTTGGTATTTGTGGGGTGGGGGAGAGGAGAGGGAAGAGGAAGAAAACGAGAGAAGATATTCACCAGCTGGCACATGAAACCTCAGTGCCAATGGCAACATGTTCAAATTAAATGATCAAATAGGTTTTTATTGTCTGACCATCCAAAACCAGATAGGAATTAAAACACCCATGTACCAAGACAATCAGCTTTTAATTTTGTATGTCTCTGCAGTGTAAATGAAACATGAGGTAGGGCATTACGGAATACTGCATCTCTGTAGAGGGATATACATTGAATTGACTCTCACTTGCCTATTGCTGAGATCCATATGTAGTACTTAAAGTAACAGCTAAAGACACAGAGACCGAGCCCATATATTTAAATCATGAGTGCATTTATTTTTATGCTATGTTTATATATCTCTTTACAATTTGTGGTCACAAAACTGTAAACATTTTGCATTGTTACAAGAAATTTAATTCTTCTTAAAGTGTTTTTTCAAAGCAGTCTCAAACCTGAGAGTCAGTAAGCATTTGGCTTTCTCCTAGCTCAATGAACTTCACTAAATTAGCATTAGAGTTTAATTCATGGTGGTGTCATTAACACAAGACAAGTTTGGAGATTCCAGTAACTAAGGTGATTTTTCCACTCATATAAAGAAGTTGGACTGAAGGCTTGGTTTTTTTGTTACTTACTAAATTCAGGGCATGAAGTTTCCTCAGATCAATGTGGTTCATCTTACTTTGCCAAGAGCAGACATTTAGAAAATGTCAGTCTTGCTCCGGTAGCATGAGAGACTTTAGAACAGTTTTGAAGGAAATGTGAATACACGTTAAGAAAATGCCAACATAGGATTTTCAAAGAGTTGGCATGCCAGGCTAATATGCTATCTCTCTTTGATAAGATAAAATACTTTTTTCCAAGTGTATTAAATCCATTAAATCTCATCCACCTGGACTTCAGTCATGTTTTTCTAAAGAGTGTAGTGGAGGTGACAGGATGTAGGACAAGAATAGTTATTAGGATTAAGAACTGGTAGAAGGGGTTTCTGGCAGCCTGTATTTCTGGAAATGGCTGTGTTGGTCTGTGTAGGGCCACAACAAGAGCTTTGTCTCAGGTGAGTATTTTCATTATGAACTTTTGCACAAAGCAAACAGCGAGCTGATGAAGCTGGCCAGTAGCCCCAAATTAGGAGATTTTGATAAAACTGGGGAGGGGCGGGGGGAATACTGCACGAGAACTGTCTGACTGTGAGGACTGGAGCATTAGGTATGCAAAGACACCCCAAGTGAGTCTAAGCCGTGGTTTGTTGGGCTGTGAGGTGGAGACATGTCTGGGAAGACAGTCAGGCAGTGAACCTTGGGGGCAAAGGCCTGCCCTGCTGAGCATGTGGGGTGGCGAGGCATGGCATCCCATGGCTGCAGTGGGCTGTCTCCAAGAGAGCAGTCCTGATGAGGCTCCTGACATTTGCCAGTGATGTTTAACCCCTCTCTGGAAAGCTTGTTGGTGCCCAAGCAAAGCAGTTCCGGACCAGGGCTGGATAAGATGGCGCCCATCCCCATGTTGTGCTGGCCCTTGTCCAGCCCAAAGCCTGCCCATCAGCGAGAAATTCAGCCCCATCACTCAGGAGCTGGGCCAAGCCAACCCCGTGCAGATCGTATGCTGAGATCTTCCGAGAGGAGGAGGAAGCCTTGCTTAACTACAAGGTACCTCGGGGCCCAGCCTGATAGCTCCCAGTCCCTCACAGCCATCCATCCTCCCTCTGTGGACTGGGGCCCCAGCAGGAGCCATCCCGTGCATCTCCCCTCGTGCAGGGCAGGCACCAGCCTGCGAGGGAAGCCTGGCCCCAGCCCTGGCATGGCCGCTGTCAGGAGAGGTGCCCGCGCCAGCCCCTCAGTGGGGAGCGAGGCTGCCCCTCGCTCATCCCTGGCCCAGTGAGCCCTGCCTGTGCCAGGCCCCTTCCTGCACTCCCACTGCTGCCTCAGCGCCATTTTTCCTCACCTTCCTGCATGTATGAGGGCTAGACCCTGCCACAAGCGCTGGCCCACACAGGGGTCTGCGGGGGTGGCCAGCCCTGCTCTGGGGTGGGCCAAGGGCCCCACCAGCCCTGCACACCCCTCCTCTCGGGCAGCGTGGGCTGGGTGCTCTGGCAGGGTGCACGGTGACCATGACTGACACCATCAGCAAAGTGCAGGAGGTGCTGAAGGCGAGCAGCTGCCACGTGGCACAGAGCCGCGAGCATGGCGCTGCCAGCACGGTGTGGGAGCACCAGCGTGGTGCAGGGCTGCGGGCTCGGCGGTGCAGGGCCTCTCCGGGAGCCCACAGAGGCCAGGAAGGCAACCACAGCCCCAGTGCAAGGGACACCTCTTGCCTCGTGGCTGGGATGTGTGGCACGCCTGCGCTGGGCTCTGAACCCGCTCTGCCCGTTCTGCAGGTGTTGGGGTTCAGCCCCAGCCAGCAGCTCAGCACCACGCAGCCATCGCTCACTCCCCCTGCCCCGGTGGGATGGGGGAGAGAATCGGAGGAGTGAGAGTGAGAAACACTCCAGGGTTGAGATAAGAACAGTTTAATAATTGAAATAAAGTAAAATAGTAATGATAATAATAACAATATAATAATAATAATATACAAAGCAAGTGATGCACGATGCAATTGCTCACCACCCGCCGACTGATGCCCAGACAGTTCCCAGCAGCGATCGCTGCTCCCCGGCCAACCCCCCCAGTTTCTATACTGCCCATGACGCCGTATGGTATGGAATGGCCCCTGGGGCAGTTGGGATCAACTCTCCTGGCTGTGCCCCCTCCCAGCTTCTTGTGCACCTGGCAGAGCATGGGAAGCTGAAAAGTCCTTGACTGGCATAAGCAGTACTGAGCAACGACTAAACCATCAGTGTGTTATCAACATTCTTCTCCTACTAAATCCAAACCACAGCGCTGTGCCTGCTACTAGGAAGAAAATTAACTCTCTCCCAGCCGAAACCAGGACAGCAGGAAAAGGTCTCATTGTCCTGAGTGGCAGTGGCACACTGGGCAGGCCGGCCTTCCTCATTGCTGTGAGTAGCTGCTCTCTGCCCACTTAATCCTTTTCTCTGCTGTGTGCTGGGACTGGGATGGAGCCCAGCCTCTGTGTGTGCTCCTGCCCCATCTTCAGTGGCCGCCCCTTCCTCAGGGTGCTCCAGCAGTGCCCGCTGCCCTCAGACCGACAGCACTCCCCTCTCCCTGCCCCTCAGGTCTCCTGGAGTGGCCACGGAGCCGAGTCTGGCACCAGATGTAAAGGGGCCAGGGGATGCCTAGGCAGAGCCGTAGGACATCTGAGGGCTCTGGGTGCTTGCAGGTCACTTGGGACCAACCACAGATGGCAGCAGAAGGACTGACAGAAGCCTGGGAGAGTGGGCTGGAGGGCAGGATACATTGCGCTGCTCCAGCTTACCACACTGGGAGACTCCACTGGGTTATGGTTCCCATTTCTAGTCCCCATTGCTGTTCATTATGGGGCAAACTGAAAGCCCCTGCAGGAAGTTATGGAAAGACTCCTTGGTAATTTCGGAACAGAGCTGGTGACTGGCTCGGGTGGGGGTGGTGGTCTCCTGGGTCTGTCACTTTGGTATCTGCTTTACCTGGCCCTCACATGGGATCTGGCTTTGTGCATTGCACTGGCCAGGGCGTTCCCAAGGGAGCTGCCAAGTTAGTTGGTGGCTTTGTAATTTGTATCCTGTAATGTAATGTTTCACTCTTTGTCATCAGATTTCCTTTAACAAGCTGCTAAAAGGCCTGGGTCAGCTGCCCTGTTACACATACATCATTGCTGGAGGAGATAGGTAAGGGAAAGCCCCGAGTGTCCTTTCAGCCCTGCAAGTGTACGCTGTGGTTCAGACAAGCAGATCAGTGTGTGGCTTTTGAGCCTGGAAGGCAGCAGGATGACTGCCTTGACGGATGGCCAGATACAGGCAGGCCTGTGCACTTGAACCCTAAGCTGTCCTAAGCTGCAGCAACTACAGATCAACTCTGTGCAAGAGGCTCTGGGATCAGTGGGAAATTACCACTAGAGGGAAAGTTTCACATGGAATTTATCAGGGAGCAGTATACCAGTCCCAGATATTTTAAATGATTCAGCAGTTAATATATCATTAGTATTCATAGTAGGTGTGGATAATGGCTGGTGGCACAGTGTTCGTAATCCTCAGGCCAGGACAGTCCTGCAGATCACTCACAGGACTGGACCCATTTGGACAAACTGGCTTTGACATACTGGTTAGCTAAATGTGCCCAGTGCTATTTTCAAGCCCTGAGGCCAGGTGGGCCAGAGTTGTCCACATCACTGCTATTCAACTCTCCAGAACAGGACGTGTGTATCCAGACTGCTTACCAGGAATGTTCCCTAGGGCATGCTAATGTCTGAAGAGTGTCTAGGGATAGTTTGAGAAAGTGTTAATTGGCCTAGGCTGTTCTAATAATAATTAAACAGCACAGGTGACCACGCTTCAGTGCCCAGGAATGCTCCCTGGCCGCCTTTAATTAATTAGTGTAGGCATAGCTGACGTGTCTCAATACAGCCAAATGCAGGCTGCACCTACAGAGAGGCCTGCATCCTCCAAAGCAGTAGCTGAAAAGGATTCAGGAGCAGCAGGGACAAGCATTGTCCTCTGTCGGTATGTAACAGGGGAACAGCGAGAAGATTACTCTTGTCTGCGGCTGAGGAAAACAGACCCTGGAGTTGTGGAGTCTGATCTGGAACTTCACCTGAAAAGAATGTGAACATTTCAGGAATACAGAGAAGACAGAGGCAATGATCTGAGGACTGGAAATATCTCAGGGGTAGAGACAGAAAGAGTTCAAGCTGCTAAAAGAGAAACCTATATGTTATAATTTAATGCATACACAGACTGGGAGAATGTACTGAATGCTAGAGGCCCCTTTGTTCAATAGAGAGGTTACATCAGGTTCAAGAGCAAGGAATAAAACTGTAAGAGTTCTAGTTAGAAATAAGGTATGAAATGAACCCTTGCCTGACTCTGCTGGCTGCTCAGTTCACAGTCTCTTGACAGCATCATGATGGACCCTACTTTGAGGACTGTTCTGAGGACCTGGCATGCTCCAGGCTCTGACCACTCAGTCCCAGTGGGGAACCCAGGAAGCCTTAGGGCCAGACACTGGCTCTTTCCTCCCTGCTCCCTTCTCCTCTGGGCTGACTCCATTCAGGAGCCAGGAGAAGGCAAGGACAATACCTACTGGGTGGGCGGTACAGCTGCTGAGCAGCTGCTCCTTTCTCACTACAAAAAGAGTCCAAAGGCCAGCTGGAAAAGGAGCCTGGGGCTGGTCTGCCTGGGCTTGCCAACAGACTGCGGTTGACTCTACAGAATGGCCTACTGCTTGCACCAAGGACAGGATTCTGTACAGATGGACGATGTCTTCTGGAGCCTTTGCTTGTGGATGACAGCCTGCATTCCCCACCCCGGCCCAGGGCACCCAGTGCTGTGCCTGGTCAGAGACACCAACTGTCTTCTGATGATTTGATCAAACTCAGGTCTGAACCATGATGTTAAGCCAGAGCCCTGCTTTTTTGTCAGTGCAACACCTGTGCCATCAGCAGATTTGGAAGTGTGTGCTGCCTGACCTGATGCTATACGGAATAGGTCCAGTCTTGCCCTGGAGGAATAATCAAGGGGCTGAGGGTGTGGGCATTTGTGTTCTGGTTTGTGAGGAAGGAGCGTCTGCCAGCACCTCTGCTTTGTCTGGGGGGAGTCCAGCTTTCTCCATGGGTAACAGCAGCAAGGCTGTTTTTCCTTGTAGATCTTTGGTGATGTCTCAGGAGGGGCTGGAGGACAGTGTTCTACTGGGGATTGAGGAGCTGAGGAAGGTGAGATCGCAGGATGGAGAAGAGGGAAGAGATGCCCGACTGGCCCTTGAGGTGTACATGAACTGGCCTGGAGGACGATGTCACCAAGGACTTGGGGTGGTGGGGAGATCTAGAAGCAGGGCAGTGACAAAATGCAGAACAACAAGAGTCAGCACAGCCAGGTTCCTGCTTGCGTTGCCTCAGGTGAGCTCCCTCCTGTCCCAGTTCCTGCAAGAGTGTGGTGCAAAGGCCCTTTGTCCACCTTTCCCAGCAAGGATGGTGGTTTTCTTTCAACCAGTACATTGAAAAGACTCTTTTTTCCATTCCTGGCTGCACCATTCCTTCTTCACCAGGGTGATTCAGAGCCCCTTGTCAATCTAATACAGGGAGGAATATTTTTTCCCATCATCACAACACAGTTTCCCCTTTTTTCTCCCACCTCGGGTCTGTGATGGGAAGAAGAAAGTGGTTTTCATTTGCATTTCCTGTAGTTTACCTGTTAGTCCTTCAGTAACGACTGCGGACTGGCTGGGAGCAAAACAGGTTCACAATGCTGATGTGTGAAAGGGCAGCTGCATTCACGGTGGGGAAGACCGGTGGCCATTAACCATGGTGGAAGCTGCAGCTATCTGTCTTGGATGTGTGCTTATACCTTGAGTACCTGGGCTGGGAGTTCATCACTTCTGCCTGTTACTGAAGGATGGACACTGTGCTGCTTTGCCATAGGTTACCAACTGGTATGAGACAGACAGAAATTCCTGCAGATCTTTAAAACTGTCTTCAGATACTGCCCCCCCCAACTTGCCCTCTGCACTCCCCGTTTTATGTTTGTATACAGTGTCAATGGAGACAGCACGTCCTTCGTGCACAAATTTCACTGTGATTCATATTTTCCCACAAAACTAAACAATGTTTATAATAAAATCAAATAAAGGTTTGTTTGACCAGTTTTATAATAAAAATTAGCAGCCTTTAAGTTTAAGAATAAAACATTAGGTGTAATTCTCTACTATGCAGCATCTTCCCCTGCTGGTGCAGTAGATCTTACCTTAAATCAGAGTAGGTCAGCTCAGGGAGCTGTGTGTCTATCTCCCCATGTTCTGGATACCTTGTCTCTTTTCCCATGCCTCTCCAATACATGGGAATTGACTTCCTGCTTGCAGTCACAGCACATGCAGCACCAGTGGCTTGGCTTAGAGCCTGGCACCATTTCTTGCCAGTGTTCTCCAAGGTTTCACTGACATCCCTCCACCCCAACAAAATAGCTGTCTTGTACTGAGCTTATCATATTAATGTTAAGCTAAAGCACCTCTCTGAGATACCTTAGACTCCTGAAAACCTTCACAAGTTTGTGAATGCCACAGCATAGGCTATGACATTGCTGATGCATTCTGATAAGTGTAAGAACTCCGCCACAGACTTGACTTTTGACAAGAACCAAGAGTATTTGTTCAGACATACCTCTGTGAGTAAGCTGTGCTCTTCTCTACCTGTCGCCAGTCCAGGGTGTTCCTGGCTTACAGGAGCTTGGTCAAACATTAAGATTGTTTTCGGGCTTCATGTGCATAGAGTTCTTTGTGACATTAAGAATTTGGGAGTGTCGCTGATGTGCTCTGCAGGTTGTACAGCTGGGAGAGGGCTTTACTGTCTTGTTTTGTTGCAGGCTCCATTTGTGGCAGGGCAGCTGGATTTCTGCATGAGTAATCTGGACATCTTCCTGCCAGTTCTGGTGGGATTCAACCCTGTCAACATGGCCAGGTAATGCCTGCACAGATTTGAAGGATAGCGGAGGAGGATTCAGCCATTACACTTGACCCTGGAGACAGATCCCTGCCAGCTGCTGGTCCTCCCACCTAGCCCAGAGAGCTCAAGTCTGCCTGCACTGGGATACAGATGAATGCCAAGGAGGCTGTCACTCCTTGGACAGACTGAAAGAGCAGGGCTTGGCTGCTGACCCCCCCCACTCCTTACTTCTTCAAGAATTGAAAACTCTAAATTTTGTGATCGTTATGCCCAAGACGGCCTCCAACCATCACATCACCCACAAGTCCTTCTCTGTTTGCAAACAACAGGTCTAGTGAGGTGCCCTCCCTAGTTGGGCTCACTCACCAGCTCTGTCGGGAAGTTATCTTCCACACACTCCAGGAACCTCCTGGACTGTTTCCTCTCTGCTGTATTGTATTTCCAGCAGACATTTGGCAAATCATGTTAAAAGAGGGTGCAGGAGAGAGGAGTTCAGTGTCCTGCCAGCTATAGAGGAGCTCCACCCTCACTGCTCCCTTCAGCATGGCTCCATGGCCTCCACCCTTACTGATACCATGCTGCAATGTCTGAAATCCCCCCCAGTAGATGAGCCCAGGCAATAAACAATCACAGCAGGTTTTGCTTCAGGACACCAGCATGTGCTGTCTTACAATTCCCTAGCTTCCCTGCTCCACAGGACACATGCTACGAAGAGTAGGTGCCCAGGCAGGAACGTTTGATGGCTAATAGCCATGCACAATTCCTCTTTTTATCCCATTTCATCAGCCTGAAGTAATTTGTGGCTCTTCATGGATGAAAGGTGGAAGTGCCACCAAGCTCCTGCTGGAGACCATGCTGCTGCAGCCTACAAGACAGTCTCCCAGGAGAGTGAAATCTCAGAAGAAGTGAGTGTTGGGTTGCTGAACACTGGCAAGCAATCAGGCAGGCAGCCTCCCCATGACACACAGCTCTTGTCACAGCTGGCACTGATCTATGGAAAGATCCCTCTGGCTGGCTGCTGCTGCTTGCTGTGAATGGCACCTGGGCTGGCCTCTTTCCAGAGAGGACACAGCACTTGGCCTGCTTTGACTGGGTGCATGGGCTTCTGTGAGCGCTGACTGCAGCCTTCCTCTGTCTAGGTGCCTTGTGGAAATCCTGAGAACATATGAACGGGCATACAAAGTCACCTATGCTCAGAGCAGGAAGATAGCTGCTCTAGTGAAGCAAGCAGGCACGAAGTGAGGAGTCCTGTCAGTCCCCTTTCACCCAGAGTAGCAGTGCTAGCTTTAGGGTTGGAAGGGTTGCAGTGCCAGTGCACACAGCTGAGACAAAAGCCAGTTAAGTGCCTGTTTTTTCAGTGGTGAAAGCTGACGGAGAAAAAAGTATTCTCCATCTGAGTTGTGACCAGATCCTCCTGCCTCATTTACTAGGGGCGTACAATTTCTTTTGTCTGTCTTTTCTGACTAACATACCTTCAGAAGCCCTTATTATTCATAGAATCATTTAGGTCGGAAAAGACCTTTAAGATCATCAAATCCAACTGTTAACCTAGCACTGCCAAGTCCACCACTAAACCATGTCCCTAAGCACCACATCAACACATCTTTTAAATACCTCCAGGGATGGTGACTCCACCACTCTCCTGGGCACCCTGTTCCAATGCTTGACAACCCTTTTGGTGAAGAAATTTTTCTTAATAGCCAATCTGAATCTCCCCTGGCACAACTTGAGGCCATTCTTCACATCCCTTGGAAATTTAGCTCCAGCTGTGCCTTAGCTTTCCTCATCCCATCCCTAAACTCTTGGCCAGTATCCCTATATTCTTCCTAGGATGTGTGTCCCTGCTTCGACTGCCTACGCATTTCTCTCTTGTATTTCAGTTTGATCAGGACGTCCTTACTCAGCCATGCTGGTCTCCTGCCTTCCTTTCCTGATTCCTTGCACATGGGAATTCATAGTTCTTATGAATGAATATGTCTTTAAAGAGCAGCCAGCTCTCTTGTGCTCCTTTACTCCTGAGTCCCATCCACCAGTCCATTAAACAACTGAAAGTTCACTTTCCTAAGGTTTATGGTCTTGGCCATACTTCTTGCCTGGCATATATCCCTCAAAACCATGAATTCCACCAGGGCATGATCACTGTAGCCCAGGCTACCACCAGTCTTGACCTCTCCAATAAGTTCTGTGTTGGTTAAGAACAGGTCCAGTATATAGATATAAGGGTGTGTGTGTGTGTGTGTGTTTAATATCTATCTATCTATCTATCTATCTATCTATCTATCTATCTATCTATCTATCATCTATCTAATATCTCTATCTGTATGCCTGCACACAGACACACATTTTTAAAGAAGATACTGTTCTCTGGCACAAATTAAAAGAAGGGAGACCTGCAGTGAAGTGAACCCTTGCTCATTTGACGCTTAACCCCCACTCCCATGCAAACAAATGGGCTGCAATAACCCTCAGGTTGCTGAGGCATTATAATTTATATCTGGAGAGGAAGCATATATGCAAAAAGAATATCCAGTGTTAAATAACTGAGGGTGGTTGGAATCTATCCTGAAAGATGGTATTTGATGTAGCTATGGCAAGATGGTCTGGAGAGGAAAGAGCGTCAATATACAGCTCACTTCAGCAGCAAGAGTTGTGAAGTATTCCTTTAGGCTTTCAGGATATCCCCATTATAAACGCAGCAATCTTTTCAGCAGGTGAAATTTAAACCATCTTTGAAGGATTCTGCGGGCTGCAAGGGCAATGTACAGAAGTTACTGGGTGCCTTTCATTTTAGCATATTGAATTTCATCTGCTGTTTCCTCTCCGAGCCACTTAGTATTGTAAGATGCTTCAGCATTTTTTTGTGGTTACCTTTTAATTTTTACTGCTCTGTGTAATCCTCAAACCTGGTCTTAGTCCCTGCCCACTTACTTCCTAGATCATTTTGAACAGCCCAGTGTTAATGTGAATCCCTATGGGTTTCCTCCAGTGGCTTCACTCCCCTGAAAATGCCAAATGTCTCCTCCAAATGCTTCCTGTAACCCCCAACAAGACAACCATCCTGCTTAATGCATGGCAGTCTCACTTTTTAAAGAGGTCTCAGGGACCTTGTCAAAATCTTTTGGAAATTCAAACAGCAGATACAGCAAGAAACAGTCGAAGATATGTGGAAAAGTCTTCTTTTGAGGTTTACCTTTTTTCAAAATTCCTTAAAACAGATGTATCCCTTTCACAGATGTCCTGGTGCCTCCCTCATACCCCACATCCTTCCTGTGCACATTAGTCCTCCTCTTTACCATAACCCTTATTGCCACACAGCCTGGTCTCTGGTTTCCTTGAGGTAAAGCAGCTGTCCACAAAACCAGCACCACATTTACCATCTGGCCTTACCTGGGGCAGCAGGGAACATTGGCTGTCCATGTGTGACGCCTGGGCCGGCAGGCTGGGCCGTGGCTGCCCCAGAAAGAGCAGGGCCACCCAAGGACAGGTCAAGTACAGCCCTTTCTGTCCACCGCAGCACACACAGGGACCAGCACGTGCTGCAGCGTGCAGAGGGCCAAGAGCCCTCCCTGGTCCTCAGGAGCAGGAGAGAAAGCTGACAACATCGGCCATGATTCTCCTAACCTTTTATTCGATTCCGTCTCACCCAGCAATCTCTAGGATTGGTTCTCTCTTTATGGTTAGGCTATGTTTAAATAAAGGCTTTATTTGAATAACTAACTGGCCTTTGTTACCTGCTTCTGAAGAAACACAGAGAGGCTTGCTCCTGAGGTGCAACTGTACTTTTTAAAAACAAATCCCTCTGATTTAGAAGACCTTTGAGCATAATTCAGATGGATTTTTGGACCTGATACAACATGCATAAAAAAGGACACTGCACTAATTAATGTCTCAGCTGAGCTGCCCAATATAAGTGCCACCCCCCCACCAATCTCACTGTTGATGCTGCTGTATTTTAATTATGAAATTGACCTACTTAATTTTGAAGACAGCTGGCCCTCAGAGTCAAGCAACACTTTGAGCCATAATGTCATGCTTACTGTTGGTTTCATTACCAGCATCACAGTCAAGCAGCGTCCCAGGGTGCCGTCAACCCTCCAGCCTCACCGTGCAGGTCACTGAGCAAGCACTGATCACCAAATTACTCCAAGAGCTGGTCCCAGGCCCTGGCTCCCAAACACACTGCAGCTGCGCAGTGAAACATCCAAGTTACAGACAACATACTGCACGGAAAGCGAAGCAGTGGAAGAGCTTGCCTGGCAAAAGTGTGGTGTCCTCACCAATGGGGATTTTAAAAAACAAGTCAGATGTACTCCATACTGATACAGCTATATGGTGAAGTGTATGCTATATGCTGCCATGATTTCACTCCCATGTGCCACACACAGCAGTCCGGCTGTTTCGTGCAGGCAGGAATGACAAATTGCTGCTGTTGTCTCTGTGCATCCCGTTTCACAGTTCTGCAAACTTTGACAGAACAGCTCAGGTTTTTTTGGACATGCTGGCATCATTAAAATAGCTTAAACATCTCTAAAGGTACAGCATTGGGTAACTTGCAGGGAAAGATGGTAAGTAATCTCCTGAAAAGCTCTCTGAATTATTATTAATGGCTTTTAACAATTCTTGGAACAATGGGGAAATCCTTGAGGATTAAGAAAAGAAAAAAAAACCCACCAACCCCCAAAACAAGAAGATATTCTCTCTCCTCTTCCAAGAAAAAAAAAAACCCAACCCAAAACCTCTAGTGTTGTGTCAGTATTTAAAAAATGACAAGCTGCGTGGTTAGCGTAAATACAGCTTATCAGTCTGAAATCTCCCAGGCAAACCAACAGAACAGTTGACATCAAAGGATATCATAAGTAAACCCAACCAACACGGTTTCACAGAGAACAGTTTTCTGTAAACATTATTTTTTAATTAATTACAAGTCCGGGTTGGTAAAAGGAGCTATTGACATCGTAAATTTCTGTAAGGCATTGTTCTTGGCCCCACACGTTACACAAATATTGGTGGACCACATTAAATGCTAGTCGGTAAATAATTGTAAATAAGGATTTGTCTGTCCTAGAGAATCCCAGTCTGCAGCTATTTGGCATCTTTATCAAGAATGTTAATGAAATTATAAAACAATTGCAAAGAAAATCTGCAGATTAAAAAAGCTGATGACAAATGAAAGCAATGGAAAGACTGATTATACAGCAAAGTTTTCTGGAAAAGTTGCTCAACAAAAAATACAGTTATTAAGGTCTCTGCTAGAGTAATTCTGTGAAATATATCATAATGTTTTAGAAAGGACAGATGAGTTCATCATGTGCTGTCTGGCCTTAAATCCTGTTGACTTGAATTTCTAGAAACAAAGGAAAGGGCCCTCAGATGCATTTGCAGAGCAATTGAAAAATGTGCTTAAGAGGGTAAATTGTAAACTGAATGTAAACTGTGTAATGAAGCAACTGATGAGGAAATAAAGAGGTAGCTAAGAGCAACATTAGCATTGTATTCTACTTAAACCAGACTATTACAGAATACCACAACTGGTTCCTGGTTCATGTCTCTGGACTTCAAAAGCCAAAAATACACCCATCAATATATGAAATGTCAGCAAAGAACAACAACAACAACAACAAAAAGAAAAAACTGTTTTGACTGAAACTAGCAAGTCTCTCTAGTTCATACAGCAAATTATGTATGGAGTTAGTTAGTTATGACTACAAATATGCAGGAAGAAATTTCTGATACCATAAAGCTATGTAAGTTACCAGGACTGAGCAATATGAGATGCAGAGGCTGAAATTAAAAAGAGTTCAAATGAGAAGACCCATCATTTTTAGTGTAATGAATCACTGGAACAAGTATTGAGTGACTAGCTGGTCGCTTTTATCAATTCTCCTCCCTGCCCCCCACCCCCAAACTGGATCTCTTTCTAAATACTTGCTCAAATAGAATTTATAAGACAAAGGTGAAGTTTGCTGGGTCAATGGGTGGTGTCCCTCAAGGATCTGTGTTGACACCAATGCTATTTAATAGGTTCATCAATGATGTAGACAGGGGGGATGAGTGCAGGTATGCAGATGACACCAAGCCACGTGGTGCAGTTGATTCTCTTGAGGGAAGGGATGCCATCCAGAGGGACCGTGACAAGCTTGAGGAATGGGCACATGTGAACATCATGAAGTTCAACAAGGCCAAGTGCAAGGTCCTGCACATGGGTCAGACCAATCCCCAATATCAATACAGACTGGTGGATGAATGGGTTGAGCAGCCCTGCAGAGAAGGACTTGGGGATACCAAAAAACTGGACATGAGACGGCAATGAGTACTTGCAGCCCAGAAAGCCAATCATATCCTGGGCAGCACCAAAACAAGCATGGCCAGCAGGTCGAGGGAGGGGATTCCCCGCCTCTACTCCACTCTCGTGAGACCCTGCCTGGAGCCCTGTGTCCAGCTCTGGGGCCCATGGTACAAGAAAGACATGGACCTGTTAGAGCGGGTCCAGAGGAGGGCCACAAAAACGATCAGAAGGCTGGAGCCCCTCTCCTATGAAGAAAGGCTGAGAGCTGGGGTTGTTCAGCCTGGAGAACTCTTTGGGGAAGACCTTATTGCGGCCTTTCAGTATATAAAAGGGGCTTGTAAGAAAGATGGCAAGAGACTTTTTACAGAGGCCTGCAGCAACAGGACAAGGGACAACGGTTTTAAAACCGAAAGAGGGTAGATTTAGATTGGACATAAGGAAGAAATTTTTTACAATGGGGGTGGTGAAACACTGGAGCAGGCTGCCCAGAGAAGCTGTAGATGCCCCATCATTGTAAGTGTTCAAGGTCAAGTTGGATGTGGTTTTGAGCAACCTGATCTAGTGAAAGATGTCCCTACCTGTGGCAAGATTGGTGAGCTAGATTGTCTTTAAAGGTCCCTTCCAACCCAAACTATTCTATGATTCTATAAGGTAGAATTTTGACCTGGGTTTACAAAATGTTAGGCTAACTGAACTCTTAACAATGGATTGAACAGTAGACTCATGGGTGCTTGAACAGTAAATCTTAGCACGGTAGCCTGTAGTACAATTAGCTGGTTTTATGTTACTTATAGCCCTGGATACACATGATGTTGAGAATTCCCCAATTAAAATACTTTCCTTGAGGCTAAATTTTCCCACACCCTTAGAGCAGCAGAGCATTGCTGCAGTCATACTGGGTAGCCTGCCTTAGTCCATCTACAGCAGGATGCAAGTGCTCCTGAACAGATCATACTCCTCAAAAGCAGTGGACTGTGCTGGTGCAGCAGTGCCACCACCTCTTATCAGCTTGAACCAATCCAGCAAACGATCTGCTGTAACACTGATGGAGCATGAATGGACTGTTGCATAATTATTTTTTTTTTCCACATGCCATGTTATGTGGGGGAATATGTTGTTGATGTAACTCTACAAAATCTAGGTGGTCACAATGTATCCACATCTAGAAAGCAGGTCTGGTTAGTAACTCATAAATGACAGTAAACAGGACTCTAGACTGAAATCCACTAAGAAAAACCTCCTTTAATTCATGGGTTTATCGTGTTGCCCATCTATTGGGTGGGAAGGTAGTAAACATGTACGGTCAAAGTACAGCTGTGTAGAGTAGAGCACTGAGGAGAAATGGTGCAGACAACTGAACAGCACCAGAGCATGCAGGACAACCAAGTGGGCAAGCTGGAGTGTGTTGTGCAAGTAAGGATGGCACCAAGACCACTACACACCAAACAGACAAGAAAGCACATTCTCGCACTGGTGACATTTTATTTTGTCGTCTTCTGATCTTGCCCCTCTGACTGCAAACCTTAGACACCCTCACAGAAGTCCACATATTTATACTTTCAGCGCAGCACTGCAACCACAGTGACAGCTGGTTCCAAAAGGCAGTGTAACTACTGCACGTAAATCGCAATGGAGCACTGCATGCTGCCTCACTACCATACAGGTGTGAATCCCCACAAGAGACAGACCATGCTCAGCTGGGGTCTGCTTGGCTCATTATATGGGAGAGGCAGTTCTTGAGAACACCCTGGCCATACGGCACTTGCCGCTGTCAGGGCCAACGTGATTATCCTGGTAATAACACATACGTATAAACCCACCTGTTCATGAGGCACTGCAATGGCTTCCCTGTGAATTTCAGCACCAGCAACTTCGGTAGACAGTGAAAATTCGCGGGGAAGTAACACGGAGCCAGCTGTCTATTTTCTTGCCCACAAAACTGCAAGGAAAAGGTCGAATTTTGCAACTTCCTGGTACAGTGGGTCTTTGGATAACAGAAGTTCTGGAGAACCCATTCTCTGAAAGACAGTGCCTGTGCTGCTGCTTCCTACTAGCTTCTATGATATCTGCTGCATTTATGGAGCACAGGAAGATATTCTCCATGATCCAGCGTTCACGCCAACACGTGACTTAAAATAATGAACCCTCTTCTTTTAACCTTTTCCACACAGGGAAGCCACTGCTAATATACCTCATTCGCACAAAGGAAGCAGTATTGAAAAGAAACAGGTGATATAAGACAACAAAGGTGGCATCTACAGTGCAGGAAAAAAGGACATTATGGGAGCATGGGCATAACGAAGAACACCACACTGGCAAGGCAGTTGAGTGCAACCTGGGTTTCAGCATTAGCAAGACTGCTATCGTAGGTATGCACTGCCTTGCAGCAAGTTTGTTTCCTAGGTGAGTCTGAAACAAGTGGTCTTCAGAGGGCCCACGAAGGCCATCTTATTACATTAGTTACTGGGGGTCTCTGAAAGGCCAGTGAATCTCCAAAAGGCTGAAGAGTATTTATTCCTCACTGGACTGAAAGACCCTCTTCATACATTCAATGCCCACTGCTACAGAATACAGATGCTGGGGGAATACCGGGTTCCTGACGAGGGTAATAATGATGTCCTGTCACTTCCAAGCAGCTCGTGCTACTGCCTGGTGCTGAGCCTAAACATCAGTGTATGAAGTAGAGACAGTGCCTTGTGCAACAGACTGGAGCACACACTAGGAAGGTATTTGCCCTTCTGTGGCAGCCTCGCTGACAACAGACAGGACAGTTACAGGGCAAGCTAAAGCCTTTGTATTCTGC
The DNA here is from genome assembly GCF_030463565.1 of Pelecanus crispus. Taxonomy (NCBI): domain Eukaryota; kingdom Metazoa; phylum Chordata; class Aves; order Pelecaniformes; family Pelecanidae; genus Pelecanus; species Pelecanus crispus. The sequence continues at coordinate 133,338,272 of NC_134645.1, forward strand.
ACGGCGCTGCTTAGTTTGTGTGCATACTGTGCAAGAAAGGATTCCCCCCTTAAAGAGACCTAAACACTGTGCTAGTCAGTCCCTTATAGGGAGAACTACTAAAATAGAACCCTGATCTCACCCATCAGAGGATGACAAAACAGACAGCTGCTGTACTGGAAACCACTAAACAAGCAACTAATGTGACCCAAACTGAGACTGTAATCGGAGCAGGAACTACACTGGGTACATTGCTAGTGCCACTGTCCAAGGAAACTACACCAGGAGAGGCAGCCTCTGTACCACAGCTTTGGTTTCAAATCTCTCACAACTGACCAGAGGCAATAGTTTCAAAGTCAAGGTCACCGAGCAGAATGGAGTCACAGTCCCAAAGACATTCAGTGGCTTGTATTAGTGCTGTGGGTTATGAGCCTGACAGAAGTGGGGCTTGTAACTGAAAAGCTTTAGGATTACTCCTTCTCTTCTTCTAGGGATTTACTTCCGGCCTCTCTTGCGGCTGGTTTTTGGAAATTCAGCTCTCTGTGCAACTTGGGGCTCCCCCTCCTCACTACTTGCACTCTCATTGTCCACCCGCTGTGGACGTCCTCTCTTACTTCTCCTCATTTTTTCAACTCCAGCAGTGGGGAGCTTCTTGGCAGCCAGGGTCCCAGTTCTCTTCTTTTTGCCCCGGGTCAAAGGACGTTTCTTCCGTTGCTTCCTCTGCTCTTCTCTTTGGCGGATTTTCATTAGCTTCTCAAAGCTTTTGGTGGTAGTTGTGTTCACATCAAACCAGTCCTGGAGGGTTTAGAAGACAACAGGTTGGTACTGATGGTGGAAATACCATATAAAGCCTATCAGGGCTTATAATAAAGCTGCCTTGCGGGACAAAGGTTTCCTGAAATGTGAGATCTGGAAAGGCAGCTGCCTAACAAAGCTCTGTTTGTCAATGTTCCTCCTCAGGTGTCACTGTCTCAGAGGATTCAGATTTGATTTGGCAATTGCCTGGCTAAAGGCACAGGAAATGCTGAAGAGCTGAATTGATCAGCAGCAGCTTGGGACAAGACGTGTGACACAACACAACTCCTGCTCCCCAGACCAATGCATAAGACCAGCTATGTTTAAGCAAATCAAAGGCCACTTGAGTCTGGGACCCTGCTCCCAGCAGTGAGCAAGGAAAAAATAAAACAGGGCAAGCATCCAGCATTTCCTTCCCAAGACACCCTCCCCACCTCCAAAAACCTGGTGTTTGAGGACTTCCATTCTGCCTGCCTTACCTCAGCATGCACAGAGTTGATGTGATACTTGACCCCACTCTCTGAAATGAACTCCTTCTCACACAGGAGACACTTGTATTTACCAGCCACAAAGTCTCCCTGGCACCAAAACAAAAAAGTCCATCACCAATTGCTGCCTAGAAAGCTGATACACCTATATATTGTATTTTAATCTTCCTCAGATATAACCCAGCAGCAAGAAGTAGAAACTCTTATTCATACCAGACAATGCTTTAGCTACAGGAGCACTGACATTATTGACCAGTTATGCCCACAAAGCATCAGACTGCTCTGTGAGATGTTACAAGGTCTCCAGCACTGTAGCTGGAAAAAATGCTCCTGTAGCTGTGAATCTACAGGTAGGACTGCAGTTTCACTAAAATGCATGCCATTAAGATGTTTCCTCTTTGCCTCAAGCAGTGTTTGCAGTGGCAACCCCATTAGCATAGAGGGAAGCACTCAAATTGTGAGGAATTCAGATTAACAGATGGCAGGACAACAGCTTGCATAAGGAGATATCTGAGGGACAGGGACAGTCAGACTAAAAGATAGTGAGTACAGGAAGGCTACCAACCAAGGTACATGTGCCGAGGTGAGATTTGAGTCCTGAGACACTGCCATAAACAGATTCACAACCCTGAAACAGTAAAAAAAGTGCATGTCAGCAAAACTCTAGTAAGAAATCACTTCTTCCTGCACAAGAAAGTCTTATTCTCTGGAAGACAATTCCAAAAGGGATAAGAGAGGTAGAGGGAGGGAGATACTGAGTCCTACAAAGCCAGAAAGCTTCTAGTAAAAAGACCATTAAAAGAGACTTAAGCTTTCAGTAAGTTAAGTATTTCCAGTTTCTGAGCACATTTAGACATAATAGACTCTTGTCACAGTTACGTTGACCCTCTATTAAAACCCCAAGTGAAATCATAGAGTTTGCATTTTGCCTGAAGTGCAGCAGAGATTAATTTCAAACAAAGCACAGGGGCAAGTACAAGACACTTCAATCTCTCCTCCCCTGCTCGTATCTAGTGGCACAGAGCAGAAGTACTGCATCTGACGTCAATGGTCTCAGTTGAAGGACAGCTTTACAGGCCTATCCCATGGGGAGCTTTAGGCATCAGTCTCGGGATACTAGATCATGCTCAGCCGACAGCCCAGACCCTGAAACAGGAGGTAGGTGCAAGACATGCTTCTGGGTTACTGGTCAGTGAAACAGGACAGCTGCTTTCTGGAGGCAGCTCCATATACAACATTATGTTGCAATTCTTACACTTGGAAATGACGCTAGCCTGAAAACTGGTGAGAGAGTGCTGGAGGAGGGGTAGAGCAGGGAGAAGGTATTGTCTTTACACCAAACCCAGATGGAAGCCACCACTGACCCTTGGCTATCCAGCAGTGTGCATCATGTGCGTCACATCTGTCATAGTTTCCACCAATGGGGCCATTTCTTCTCACTGGATCTGACTGGTGACTGTTGTGTGGGATCGTAAGAAACTAAGTGCACGTACATAAGCACCCCTAGACCAGGACGACAGCGCCATGCATGACTCTTCTGTAGCCCATTTCCAGCTTCCAAAAGAAAACTTAAGTGCTGTGCCAGACGAAGTCCCTCTACTCTTACATTTCCATCTCTACTCCTCCCTTCTTCTGTAATTAGATTTAGTACACCTGCGGGACAGGCAGGGGCCTGTCATTTTTCCACTGCTCAAACGTTCAAATGGACCAGCTCCCAGCTGGATGTGAAAGCTGTACCAGCCTGACACCAAGTTACTGGCTCTGAAGTGGACAAAAACATCCCCAGAGGGATCATCCCTAGGGCAGCAGTCCAAACAGGGTCTTGGTTACACTAACCAACCATACTGAGATGCAGCAGAATTTGTCTCCCATGAGACAAACTGTGGTTTCAAGGTTGTGGAAAGCTGTTTGGCTCATACAGACCTGAAATCTGTCCCCTTTGAGCCTTCAGAAACACTTAAGGATTACCTGATTTGGGCAGTGGACTCTTCGGTACATCTTTATCTCCGTTTTCCACTTGCACAGCACATCTTGACTAAATGTGGGCAGTCCAGGACGAGTATATTTCAGCTGAGAAAAAAGAGATGGAATTGAAAGCTGGAAGCAATGTTGGCTATACATAGGGCCAAGTATGTCCATTTCTCTCCCAGGTTGTGAGACATAAGTGCTATTTCTTCTCCTACTCTAATAGCCAAACTCTCAATAACCAATCTTCTCCTATCTCACTGACTCTCTAAAAAAATAACTCAATCTGGAAAACCCCCACAACACCAGAATCTAAAACTTCCCGTAACTTTGACTACAACAATTCCTCTAAATGTACTTACCACATTAAAATCATAAATTATCCTTTTTCCTTGGGTTTCCCTTACAGCCTAAAAGATGCTCCTGGAAACTCTGAAGCTTGAAAAACTATGAAATATCACTGCATGGCAGCAGTGATCTGCAGCCTATGACTTGTGAGCAACATACTGCCTATAACTGTCTTCGTTACTTGTGCCCACTGAAAATTACAGCAATAGGACTTGACAGTCATTATAGCCTGCCTGGATAAAATACACCACAGCAATTACTACTGTAGCAATACTGTAATCTAAGACCAGAGAGAGCAAAACCTGGTCCCTCCCACAAGACATTACTTCTTCCATATTGCTTTTCATGGGCCACTAAACACTGGCAACAGTGGATTGATGCTAGTGCAAGACTCATCTGATGTGAAAAAAGACTCAAACCCTATATGGCATTTTTAAGGCCTTGTACCTTCCGGTCATCCGGAATCAAATCCTGCAGAACCTTTCTCTTGGGCCACTCTTTGGCCAGCTCTTCTCCAGCTAGCTCATGGAGATAGTAGATTGCCACCTTTGCAGATCTCCTCTGAACTCTGCCTGTGTTACTTGGCTCCCGTTTTATTTCCTTCAGGCTCTCTGTTCTTCTCTCCTCATGGAGGAAAGTGACCTGCAATGAAGGCCAAAAAAGGTGAGCCTCCTTCAGTAGTTCCTATTTCAGTTACACTAAATACTGTGAATAAATATTCTGCAAAATCCCTCACAAAAATGCTGCTGCAGCTGTGGTTCACTGACACAGACACAGGACAGAAGTGCACCCCTCTAGCAAGACAGACCCCCAGATCTACTCAGGGGGGTCACAGCAGTGAGGCTCAAGCAGAGAGTTTCATGCAGACACTGGTCTTGAGGGGATATAACATCATCCACTGTAAAACACTCATGGACAACAACCATAGTACTGCCTGTTCTGCTCCAATGGCAGCTCATGGCTTGGACAGGCGTACTCTTCGCTGGGTAAAAAACTGGTTGGGTGGCCGAGCCCAGAGAGTAGTTGTAAATGGAGTTAAGTCCAGTTGGCGGCCGGTCACGAGTGGTGTTCCCCAGGGCTCTGTTTTGGGGCCAGCCTTGTTTAATATCTTTATCAACGATCTGGATGAGGGGATTGAGTGCAGCCTCAGTAAGTTTGCAGAGGACACCAAGTTGGGCGGCAGTGTCGATCTGCTGGAGGGTAGGATGGCCCTGCAGAGGATCTGTCCAGGCTGGACCGATGGGCTGAGGCCAACTGTGTGAGGTTCAACAAGGCCAAGTGCCGGGTCCTGCACTTGGGTCACAACAACCCCATGCAGCGCTGCAGGCTTGGGGAAGAGTGGCTGGAAAGCTGCCTGGCCGAAAAGGACCTGGGGGTGTTTGTTGGCAGCGGCTGAACATGAGCCAGCAGTGTGCCCAGGTGGCCAAGGAGGCCAACAGCATCCTGGCTTGTATCAGGAATGGTGTGGCCAGCAGGAGCAGGGAGGTGATTGTTCCCCTGTACTTGGTGCTGGTGAGGACGCACCTGGAATGCTGTGTCCAGTTTTGGGCCCCTCACTCCAAGAAGGACATTGAGGTGCTGGAGCATGTCCAGAGAAGGGCAACGGAGCTGGGGAAGGGTCTGGAGCACAGGGCTGGTGGGGAGCGGCTGAGGGAGCTGGGGGTGTTCAGCCTGGAGAAGAGGAGGCTGAGGGGTGACCTTATTGCTCTCTACAACTGTCCTGGTTTCGGCTGGGATAGAGGTAATTTTCTTCCTAGCAGCAGGCACAGTGCTGTGGTTTGGATTTAGAATGAGAATAACGCTGATAACACATTGATGCTTTAGTTGTTGCTCAGTACTGCTTATGCTCGTCAAGGACTTTTCAGCTTCCCATGCTCCGCCAGGTGCACAAGAAGCTGGGAGGGGACACAGCCAGAAGAGTTGATCCCAACTGCCCCAAGGGCTATTCCATACCATACGGTGTCATGCTCAGTATAGAAACTGGGGGGGGGTTGGCCGGGGAGCAGCGATCGCTGCTCGGGAACTGTCTGGGCATCGGTCGGCGGGTGGTGAGCAATTGCATTGTGCATCACTTGCTTTGGATATTATTATTATTACTATCATTATTATATTGTTATTATTATTACTACTACTTTACTTTATTTCAATTATTAAACTGTTCTTATCCCAACCCAGGAGTGTTTCTCACTCTTACTCCTCCGATTCTCTCCCCCATCCCATCAGGGTAGGGGGAGTGAGTGAGCGGCCGCATGGTGCTGAGTTGCTGGCTGGGGCTAAACCATGACAACAACTACCTGAAAGAAGTTTGCAGTGAGGTGGGTGTTGGTCTCTTCTCCCAAGGAATAAGCGATAGGACAAAAGGAAATGGGCTCAAGCTGCACCAGGGGAGGTTTAGATTGGGTATTAGGAAAAATTTCTTCATGGGAAGAGTGGTCAAGCATTGGAACAGGCTGCCCAGAGAGGTGGTGGAGTCACCATCCCTGGAAGCGTTCAAAAAATGGGCAGACGTGGCACTTTGGGACATGGTTTAGTCTAGTCTACCTTTAACTGGTTTAGTGTGGACTTGGTAGTGTAGGTTAATGGTTGGACTGGATGATCTTAAAGGTCTTTTCCAACCTAAACGACTCTATGATTCTATAATGTTGGGTCTTTTAAGAGCAAAAAAAAAGCATTTCACAAGTTATACATGTTAGCATCATTCTTCCGTGGAGCAAAAGTCAGGCTGGGGAAAGTTTAGTGCCGCCATGGTGATTTACTATTAAAAACTTCATCCGAGTCACAGAACAGCAACAGCTGCTGCTCGAAGGAAAGTATCAAGGACAGAATACTCCAGAGACACAGAAAAATGAAAAGATTTGCTAACCCTAATTACCCACCCAAGTAGCAGACAAAAGCCTACATGCATCTCAAGTGTGAATGACTGAAGTACCACCACACTATCCTGATAACTATGGCAATTTGCACTTACCAGCCCATGCTTAGCTCGGAGATGGTAGACAAGTCCTGCCTTTGATTTGTATGCTTTTCCACAGTGATGGCACTTCATAGCCATTTTCTCCAGCTCAGAAGCAGCCTTCCCACATTTTTTAACATGATATAGGTATCCATTTATGCTAGTGAAGCTGCCTGTGCAGCCCTGTCAACACAGAAGAAAAATGCATGGAAGAAAAATGCTCTCCAAGTGGTCACAAGACCATTGTGTATAGAATGTACAGTTTGCTGACCAAAGTACTACCACTTTTCCTGCCAGACCAGGACAATCAGGTAGTAAACTTTAATGTTAGTCTATTCAGATAAACAAAGTCTGGGACAAAGAACCAGCTGCTGCAACTGGGAGAAACTGTTTCTTAGAACTTCTTTGAGGTAGTGGGCAACAGAAAATTTCAATATATGGAATGAAGAAGCAAGATGTTAAATGAGGATGCACAAAACCAGAAAGATTTTCAGATATGAATGGAGGAATTGGGCAGAAAAAGAGGAAGATTTTATACTTGGTTGGCTGGTCAAACTGTCTAGAACGCAGCAATATTAGGGTGATGGTAAATAAAACTTTCAGCTATTCCTAGGATACAGCTATTGTCTCATGCTGCAGCGGAGGACAACAAAAACTGCAATGGTTCCTGCGGATGTCACTTACTAGAATATCTACTAACCCTGAATCCAGTGATCAACTTGACACTAAGCTTGGAAACAGGACAAATCAAACATGCATCAGCAAGTTTTTAATGTTCTTAGATGTATCCATCTGCCCTCCATCCTCTTCTCTAGCTGTGGCCAATCTCAATATTTTCAAAAAACACAAACGCACACAGTTAATTATGCATAAAAACATCTTCCCAGCTATCACAACAACTAAGGAAAGAGCAGAAGTACACGTTAATAAAATACTTTTGGTGCACACAAGAAACAAACTAGTGTCGTCTTGATCCCTCTTGAAAACACCAACACTAGCTGACTGTGCTTGAGCACAGGGGTTGATGTGGATGACTAGATGACCTCAGAAGTTCCCTTCTAGCCTTAACAATTGTGTTATTCCGTGAACAGTTTATAATACTGTTGCAAGGTAAAATGGTTATCCTTTAACTTCTTCCTCCCTGACATAGAATCATAGAATCATAGAATCGCTTAGGTTGGAAAAGCCCTTTAAGATCATCCAGTCCAACCATTCACCTACACTACCAAGTGCACACTAAACCAGTCAGGGGTAGACTAGACTAAACCATGTCCCCAAGTGCCACGTCTACCCATTTTTTGAACACTTCCAGGGATGGGGACTCCACCACCTCTCTGGGCAGCCTGGTCCAATTCTTGACCACCCTTTCTGTAAAGAAATTTTTTCCTATTTTCCAACCTAAACCTCCCCTGGCGCAGCTTGAGCCCATTTCCTCTCGTCCTATCGCTAACTACTTGGGAGAAGAGCCCAACACCCCCCTCCCTGCCCCCTCCTGTCAGGGAGTTGTAGAGAGCGATCAGGTCTCCCCTCAGCCTCCTCTTCTCCAGGCTGAACACCCCCAGCTCCCTCAGCTGCTCCCCACCGGCCCTGTGCTCCAGACCCTTCCCCAGCTCCGCTGCCCTTCTCTGGACACGCTCCAGCACCTCAATGTCCTTCTTGGAGTGAGGGGCCCAAAACTGGACACAGCATTCCAGGTGCGGCCTCACCAGTGCCGAGTACAGGGGGACGATCCCTGTCCTGCTCCTCCTGCTGGCCACACCATTCCTGATACAAGCCAGGATGCTGTTGGCCTCCTTGGCCACCTGGGCACACTGCTGGCTCATGTTCAGCCGCTGCCAACAAACACCCCCAGGTCCTTTTCGGCCAGGCAGCTTTCCAGCCACTCTTCCCCAAGCCTGCAGCGCTGCATGGGGTTGTTGTGACCCAAGTGTAGGACCCGGCACTTGGCCTTGTTGAACCTCACACAGTTGGCCTCGGCCCATCGGTCCAGCCTGGACAGGTCCCTCTGCAGGGCCATCCTACCCTCCAGCAGATCGACACTCCCACCCAGTTTAGTGTCGTCTGCAAACTTACTGAGGCTGCACTCAATCCCCTCATCCAGATCATCGATAAAGATATTAAACAAGACTGGCCCCAAAACAGAGCCCTGGGGAACACCACTCGTGACCGGCCGCCAACTGGACTTAACTCCATTCACCACTACTCTCTGGGCTCGGCCACCCAACCAGTTTTTTACCCAGTGAAGACTACGCCTGTCCAAGCCATGAGCTGCCAGCTTCCCAAGGAGAATATTGTGGGAGACGGTGTCAAAAGCTTTGCTAAAGTCCAGGTAAATGACATCCACAGCCTTTCCTTCATCTACCAGGCGGGTCACCAGGTCATAAAAGGAGATCAGGTTGGTCAAGCAGGACCATTGAATGCACTGAATGCATCTTCCACTGAATGCATTTATAAAGTCATACCTTTTATAAAGTCATACCTTGGCTGAATCTACATTTACACATCTAGTTTAAAGAAGCCATTAAAAAAAAACCGTAATCAAAAATAAAAACTCTGTTTTAATCACCGCAGTTATTCTCTCTAAAAGAGTTCGAATGGGGATCAGACAGTAACCAAAGGTGAACTCCTTTCTAGTATAAGCAAGAGAATGTCACCTAACAAGTCATGTGTGAAGCCCTAAAACTTCTAGTTGAGCCAGTTAGTATTCACCAGACTACTACTTTTTTTAGTCATGATGTTTTAACCAGGTATCAGTCATTCCAAAATTCATTCTCTATGTTTAGTGCTTCACAAGTATTTAGAGGTAATTCTCCAGGCATCCTGCTGCTTTCCTGGTAACACAGAATCCCACCAAAGTCCCTCAAGAGACTACTAGAGTTGAAGGAGGAAGGTGATAACATCAGGCTCGCCCGTGACAAGCCATGGGATGACACGCCAAGGTTTGAGGGACAGGCTGCTAGCAAGGGTCCTCAGCCTGTTGCTCCGAGATGTGCTGGGTACACTGGAGCACACGTGAAGTCTTACAGCGATGAGCCAGGGGCTCCTGAGGTAATAGGAGCCAACAGGGAAACACCAGTGAAATATGTCAAAGGAATTAAGGTGTGTTCCTCTAAAAAGGTGACACAGCCAACAGCCCAGCTGAAGTGCCTCTACACCAATGCACACAGCATGGGGAACAAACGGGAGGAGTTGGAAGCCACCATGCTGCTAGAAAGCTACAACCTAGTTGCCATTACTGAAACTTGGTGGGATGAATCCCATGACTGGAGCATTGCTATTGATGGCTACAAACACTTCAGAAGGGACAGGCGAGGAAGGAGGGGCGGAGTGGTTGCCCTTGCTGTCAAGAAATGGATAGATTGTGAAGAGCTGTCTCTGAAGAATAGCCACAGGCAGGTTGAAAGCTTATGGGTAAGAATTAGAAACCAAGGCAACAAAGAGAACCTTGTGGTTGGTGTTTACTACAGGCCGCCCAATCAAGGGGAGCCTATTGATGACACCTTCTTACTCCAGCTACAGGAGGCATCGTGCTTGCAGCCTCTCATCCTGTTAGGGGACTTCAACCACCCCGACATTCGCTGGAGAAGTAGCACAGTGAGCTGCAGGCAATCCAGGAGACTCCTGGAGTGCATTGAGGATAACATCTTAAGCCAGGTAACAGACAGCCCTACTAGAGGGGATGCGTTACTGGACCTGTTGGTCACCAATGCAAGTGAGCTAATCAGAGGCATCATGACTGGAGGCAGCCTGGGCTGCAATGATCAAGCACTGGTGAAGTTCACAGTCCTGAGGCATATGGAACAGGCAGAGTAAAGTCAGGACCCTGAGTTTTCGGAAAGCGAACTTGCAGCTGTTCAAGGAGTTACTCAATAGGACCCCCCGGGAAACTGCCCTCAGGAACAAGGGAGCACTAAAGAGCTGGCAGGTCTTTAAGGACACTTTCCACAGAGCACAAGAGCTCTAGATCCCCATGTGTAAGAAATCAGGAAAGGAAGGCAAGAGACCGGCATGGCTGAGTTGAGACCTGCTGGTCAAACTAAAGGGCAAGAAGGAAATGCACAGGCAGTGGAAGCAGGCACAGGTATCCTGGGAAGAGTATAGGGACGCTGCCCATTTGTGTAGGGATGGGGTCAGAAAGCACAAGGCACGGCTGGAGCTGAAGTTGGCAAGGGATGCAAAGAATACTAAGGGCTACTATAGGTATGTCAGCCAGAAAAGGAAGGTCAAAGACAGTGTACCCCTCTGATGAACATGACTGGCAAACTGGTAACAACAAACGAGGAGAAGGCTGAGGTACCCAACAACTTTTTTGCCTCAGTCTTCAATAGTAATCTCTCTTCCCACACTTCTCAAGTGGATGGACCACAAGGCAAGGACCGGGGCAGCAAAGTCCCTCCCACTGTAAGAGAAGATCAAGTTTGAGACCACCTGAGGAATCCCAACATACATAAGTCTATGGGACCTGGTGAGATGCATCCCAGAGCCCTGAGGGAATTGGCTGATGTAGTTGCCAAGCCACTCTCCATGATATTTGAAAAATCATGGCAGTCAGGTGAAGTCCCCCATGACTGGGCAAAGGGAAACATTGCACCCATTTTTAAAAAGGGTAGAAAGGAGGACCCTGGGAACTACCGACCTGTCAGCCTCACCTCTGTGCCTGGGAAGATCATGGAACAGATCCTCTAGAAACTATTTTAAGGCACATGGAGGACAGGGAGGTGATTTGAGACAGCCAGCATGGCTTCACCAAAGCCAAGTCTTGCCTGACCAACCTAGTGGCCTTCTATGATGGATTGACTACACCACTGGACAAGGGAAGAGCTACGGATGTCATCTATCTGGACTTCTGTAAGGCCTTTGACACAGTCCCCCACAACATCCTTCTCTCTAAATTGGAGATATGGATTTGATGGACGGACTATTTGGTGGGTAAGAAATTGTCTGGATGGTTGCATCCAGAGAGCAGTGGCTAACGGTTCAATGTCTGGATGGAGGTCAGTGATGAGTGCTGTCCCTCTCAGGGGTCCATACTGGGACCAGTACTGTTTAGTATCTTCACCAATGACACAGACAGTGGGATCAAGTGCGCTCTCAGCAAATTTGCAGATGACACCAAGCTGAGTGGTGCAGTTGACATGCCTGAGGGACAGGATGCCATTCAGAGAGACCTGGACAAGCTCAAGAAGTGGATCCATGCAAACCTCATGAGGTTCAACAAAGCCAAGTGCAAGCTTCTGCACATGGGTCAAGTCAACCCCCATTATCAATACAGGCTGGGGGATGAAGGGATTGAAAGCAGCCCTGTGGAGAACGACTTGGGGGTACCAATGGATGAAGAACTGGACGCGAGACGACAATGTGCGCTTGCAGCCCAGAAAGCCAACCATACCTTGGGCTGCAGCAAAAGAAGCGTGGCCAGCAGGTCGAGGGAGGGAATTCTGTCCCTCTACTCTGCTCTTGTGAGACCCCATCTGGAGTACTGCATCCAGCTCTGGAGTCCTCAGCACAGGAAAGACATGGACCTGTTGGAGCGGGTCCAGAGGAAGCCACAAAAATGATCCGAGGGCTGGAGCCCCTCTCCTACAAGGACAGGCTGAGAGAGTTGAGGTTGTGCAGCCTGGAGAAGAGAAGGCTCCAGGGAGACCTTATTGCAGCCTTTTAACATTTACAGTGGGCTTATAAGAAAGATGGGGACAGACTGTTTAATAGGACCTGCTGCAATAGGACAAGGGGTAATGGCTTTAAACTAAAATAGGGTAGATTCAGACTAGATAGAAGGAAGAAATTTTTTACAATGAGGGTGGTAAAACACTGGAACAGGTTGTCCGGAGAGGTTGTAGATGCCCCATCCCTGGAAACATTTGAGGTCAGGTTGGATGGGGCTCTGAGCACCCTGACCTGGTTGAAGAGGTCCCTGCTTACTGCAGGGAGAGGTGGACTAGATGATCTTTAAAGGTCCCTTCTAACCTGAACCATTCTATGATTCTATGATACTTTGTCTTAAAAGCATAGCTAGGATCTTGAAAAAAATCCAGCTTTGACCAGCACCAAAGCGTACCCAGCAGAGCTCTCATAATATTTTACGTTTATGCATCCACTGCTGTTTAATTCAGGATACTTAGCACAACGCAGCTTACCTCCCTTGTGCACTTTAGTTTTCTCATACGCTTCAAAACCTTCCGAAGGCGGTCTCGCTCAAGCTGCTCATCCAATTCTCCTCCCTCCTTCACAACTGGCTAAAGCACAGCAGAAAGATGAAAGAAAAACACAGGATGCTCAGCATTTACAGTTCTTCTCACAGGGAATTCACTACCCAACACACTACTGAAGGAAAGCTTCCAAAATAATTAAATCTTTGCAATTTATGATTTTACAGAAGTGTATCTAATATAATGATCACTGTCTATATCCCAGAACAATGGAATTACCTTTAAAAGGAGTAAACTGCCTGGAAACCACTTTGCAGTTAAGAGTTTTAACATTTAGATAGATATCTATGAACAAACCCTTGATAAGAAATGGTCCCAAACTAGCTGCTGGGAAGGACAAGGGTATGTCTTTCCGCAATTACTTTTCTCCCCTCCTGCCTGCGGAAAGTACTTACTCATCTCTGTCATGCATCTTTAACATTTACTGGTCGTACCATTTCCACTTAGCCTCATTAAAGCTAAGCAGACCAACTGCCTGTAATGGTTATTCATCTATGCTGAACTACAGCTCATGTTCTTCTCTCTGATAGTTATTGTGTATTATTTCCTACACTACCTTACAATAACATTACACCTATACTGAATAAAAAGTTAGAACCGAGTGACAGACCTATTCCTCAGGGCCAGAACAAGACCCTTGGCCTATTTCATTTACTAGTACAGCTGTAGGTTCAGAAACCACAGTACTGGGAACTATGTAAAAAATAACAGTAATGAATTGTCTAAACCTTACCTAAACTTCTGAATGACCTTTCCAAAAGTTCTAATTCATCTCAACTACAATGGGAGACATTGCCTTCTTTAAAGTAATAGCAAAGAGGAAAAGCACACTGTAGCATTAGTATCTTTACAGTAAACAGAGACAAGAACTAAACTGCTGCTTCTGCTTTTTTACCTTTGAACTTGTAAAGAACTGAAACTAGTCTGCTCTGGATGTAGAAAAACTCCCACTTTCTAGCAAAGGACTGAAAATTGCAGCCTAATGAGCAATCATTTTTTTTTTTTTCTGATTGAGAATGCCTTTTATGTGTGACATAGCTAACCTAAACAGAAATTCATCCCCTCTTTCTAAGATGTAGCATGCCTACCATCTCTGGTAACATTTTACTGTTTTTTCGGATGTCAAATCTCACAGGAAAAATAACAGGTAGACAAGATTTGAACAGCTGCAACTTCTGAAAAAACACACCATTTTTTTTCTTCTGTGCACCAGGGAAGGAACAAAAGACTGTCTTGCCTACAAGATTTTTATATGCACAGTAGTTGTGTTACCTGATTGTTATGGTCTGCCATGACATGGTATTTCATCCCTCCTAAAGACTTCAGCTGCTTCCCACAGTGATGACATGTGAACATTTTCTAGAAATAAATGAGACATGGTGCATGTAACTGCAAATTAACCAAAGCAGTGGGAAACTCTTTGGGGGAAAGGAGCAGGAGAGCAGAACATTTTATTTGGGCCTGGTAACTGCCCATTAAGAACAGAAGAGATTTTATGGAGCCTAAAATTTAGGGGAACAATGAAATAGCTGCACCTTTGTTCACTACCCCAAACCTCCAGCAAAAAGCTAAGCAAGAAGCACCAAGCAGAGCCTCTAACAGATGTAAAAAGGACTCTTGCTTAGAGACACGATGATGAGATGAAACTGGTTTTAAATGCAACACAAAACAGTGTGCAGGCATTTCTATCAGTAAGCTGAAGACGAGTAAAGAAAACATCACTCATCTGTCAGGTTCTTACCTGTCTGCAATTTACCATATGTTTCTTCAGTCCTTCTACAGTCTTTCTCACCACAGCCCGGCATGTTGGACAGCTAACTCGGCCTTTGTCCTGAATTTCCAAAGACCATCGCTCTTCCATACTACCTGTCACAACAAAATGTTTGGAACAGAACTGCAAATGCAGTATCTTTTTTTTTTTTTTTTTTCCTTCAACATGCACAATGAATCCTAGAAGGAAACAGGTCATATGCTACTAAACTCATGTCCAGCTACACTTCAATAGGTTTAGCTCATTTGCAGCTTTAAATGTGTCATGTGAGAAGGCACACGTCACTCTTTTTGGGAGATCTTTAATCCTACCACCCCCTTGCAAGGAGTGTTCTTCCACTTGTTCAGCAGAGATTTTTCCTTCATTAATTTTTATTACACAATTACTTTAGCACACAAAGTAAACTTTTCTTTCAGCAAAAGGGTTCTCACAGTAAAAGTAGTCACAGATGTGACTGAACAGTTTCAGACGAAGTTCACAGTTCAGTTCTACTAACCAAATCTTTAGAGCTCCACTTACATTAGCCAGCAGTTTTGGCACTGAAAGTGAACAGAGCTGCACCACCAGGCCAAGTTACGCAACAGCCAGGGAAAAGTACCCTGTGTGGCACAGTTTCCAGTTCCTGGCCTCTTTTTGAAATGCCAAGCAAAAGCTTGGCATAATCCACAAGGATTATAAATTACTGAAATGTGTTCTGGGAAGAAAGTGGCTTAGCAGCCATCTGTTTGAATTCTTATCATAAATAGATCTAAAGGCTTTCCTCTTTGGAAAACAGGCAGGGGTTGTCCCTCCCCAGGTGGCTGGGGGAAAAGTCTGTGAATCAAACAGCACTTGGCAGAAAACAGGTGTATTTAACAAGTGCTGTGAGCTACACATACCAAGTCATTCCACTTGCTGGGTCAAGGCTAATGTTATTTTTCTAGGATGGACTGCTTGGCTCTCTGGCTACCAGGTTACCAGAAGAGGTGATTTGGCAGCTACAGAGTTTTTCCTGTGAACATACTCTGCTGAGTAAAAAAGTATAAATATTTTTATGAGTTTTATAATGAAACTATTTTAACAGGTTTTTGCTCAGTTAAAAAAAGTGATCCCCCCTTCACTGTCCCATTATGCAGTGGTAAAACCACGTGGAATTACACTATTAGGCAGTATGCAGTCCCTCCAATCTCACTCTGCAGTACTGACACAGTGCCAAAAGGACAGCAGCCAGTTCTTTCTTGTCAACAGTAAAGTGAACAACAAAATGGAAACACCAGAAACACAGCTGTTGCTCAGGTTCAAATCCTAGAATCACATTTATCTTTTAGCTGCTTTATAAACAATTTTGAGCAACTACTTCTTCTTACCTGTGCCGTAAGTCTCCAGTTCTTTCTGAACACAGTGGCCTTTCGTTTTGGAGTTTTGTTGTGTTCCAGCTTGCTGGTTTTTTCCTGTTATAACACAAACAAAAAAGACCAGAAGACTTAATTCTGCAAGCCTTTTTACAAAATAGCAGAGATTTTTTTGCTAGACGGCTGCTATTTAGTCTGTTGTCTCAAAGCTACTCATTCAGAAATGTTCAATGCTTTTTTTTCTTAAGGAATGTCAAGATTATGTCCCTACACCCTTTCAAAATCCATAGCTATTTACAGCCGCAGACATTAGTCCCATCCAGATATCTGTGATCTGTATGGTTGTTCATACACAAAACTCAGGGGATGGGAACTCTTCACACTGAAACGTCCTCTATTCACAGTATGGCTGAGCCAATCTAATGACTTGTTGACAACCAAATGGACAGTCCCATTCCTCTACTCATTTCTGTTTTCTTTAGACTACATAATTCTTATTGTTTCAGTATTTTCTCATGGGTTATGCTTTTTGCTTTCTTCTCATCCCTGTTCTCTTCAGTTGGTCCACACATTTCCTGAACTGTAGTGCCCGCTGCTGGAAACAGCACTCCAAGTATGACCCTGCATTAGAGCAAAAGAATTACTTCACGTCTGAAAGTCTGCATTCCTGCTCAAACATCACAGTATAACATCTGCCTTTTCAAAAACAAGTATGACACTATTATAAATCTCAAATCCTCTTCTGAAGAACTGAAACCTAGGAGGTTGTTCTTTGTCTTCCAGCTGTGCTAGTGTTTCTTCCTAACTACAGCATCTTTAATTTTACACACTATATTCCATTCTATTTTTTAAACTGTTTCTCTGATGTCAAGACCACTTTCAATTTTAGCCTTTTCTCCAACACACTTGCCATCTGTTTCAGCTTTGTGCTGTTTACATACTTCTAAGTCCTTGGTGACAAAAACAATAGTTAGAATCGAACCTAGGACTGACTGTGAACCATCATTCTATACTTTTTTCTATTTCACAGAAATCACAGAAACATTAAGATTGGAAGGGACCTCTTGAGATCACCTAGTCCAACCCCCATGTTCAAACAGGGTCAGCTAGAGTAGGTTGCTGAAGAACGTTGTCAGTCAAGTTTTGAGTATCTCCACTGATGGAGACTCCACAACCTCTTTGGGCAACCTGTGGCAGGCTTTGACCACCCTCACAGTAAAAAAAGTGTATTCCTGTCTTTAGATAGAATTTTGTGTGTTTTAATTTGTGCCCATTGCCTCTTGTCCTGTCAGCGAGCACTACAGAGGAGAGTCTGGCTCCCTTTTCTTCATTCCCTCCCATCAAGTATTTACACACACTGGTAAGATTCCCTGAGCCTTCTCTTCTCCAGACTGAAGAGTCGCGGCTGTCTCAGCCTGTCCTCATAGAAAAGATATTCCAGTCCCTCAATCATCTTTGCAGCCCTGTACTGGGGAGCCCTGAGCTGGACATGGTACTCCAGATGTGGCTTCACCAGTACTGAGCAGAAAGGAAGGATCACCTCCCTCGACCTGCTGGCAATGCTCTTCCTAATGTAACCCAGAATGCTGTCGGCTGCCTTTGCCACAAGAGCACGTTGCTGGCTCACGGTCAGCTTGCTGTCCTCCAGGACCCCAAGGTCCTTCCTCTGCAGAGCTTGCTTCCAGGAAGTTAGCCCCCAGCATATGCTGGTACATGGGGTTATTCCTGCCCAGCTGCAGGACTTCACACTTCTCCTTGATGAACCTCAAGAGATGCCTCTCTGCTTAATTCTCCAGCCTGTCCAGGTCCCTGTGAATGGCAGTACACCCATCTGGTGTACCACCACTCCTCCCAGTTTTGTATCATCTGTGTATTTGCTGAGGGTGCACACTGTGCCATTGTCCAGGTCATTAATGAAAATGTTAAACAGTACTGGTCCCAGTATTTACCCCTGAGGTACACCACTCGTGATGTGTCTCCAACCAGACTTTGTGCTGCTGATCACAGCCCTCTGGGCCTGCATGTTCAGTTGGTTTTCAATCCAATGCACTGTTTGTTTTTCTAACCTGTACTTTGTCAGCTTGTCTATGAGGATGTTGTGGGAAACAGCACCAAAAGCCTTACTACAGTTGAGGTGAACAACATCCACTGCTCTCCCCTTGTCCACCAAGCTAGTGACCTCACTGCAGAAGGCTATCAGGTTGATTTAGCATGATTTGCCCTTCATGAATCCATGCTGACTACTCCCAATCACCATCTTGTCCTTCATGTGTTTGGAAATGCTTTCCAGAAGGATCTTCTCCATCACTTTCCCAAGGACTGAGGTGAGGCTGATCGGCCTGTAGTTCCCCAGATCTTCCTTCTTTCTGTCCTTGAAGATAGGAGTGATATTTGCTCTCTTCCAGTCTTCAGGAACCTCTCCCAGGCACCATGACCTTTCAAAGATAATCAAGAGTGGCCTCACAATGACATCAGCCAGCTCTCTCAGCATTCAGTGCAACCCCTCAGGCCCCATGGGACTTAGGTATGTCTGGTTTGTTTAAGTGCTCTAACCTCATCCTCCTTCACTGAGAGTAAGGCTTCCTTGCTTCAGACTTGCCCTCTGGTCTCAGGCACCTGGGATTCCCAAAGGATTCCTTTAACTGATAAGGATTGAGGCACAGGAAGCACTGAGTACCTCAGCTTTTTCCATATCGTTTGTCACCAGTTCCCCTGCCCTGTTCAGCCGTGCACTCATACTTTCCCCAGTCTTCCCTTTGCTGTTCATGTACTTGTAGAATCCTTTCTTGTTGCCTTCAACATCCCTTCCCAGATTCAGCTCCTAGTTGGCCTTGGCTTTCCTAACCTCATCCTTGCAAGATTGGACAGCAAACGTATACTTCTCCTGTGTCACCTGCTCCTATCTGCACCACTTGTACACTTCCTTTTGAATCTAACCACTGATTAACAACCCTTTGAAGGCATGAAAGACCTATGATATCAAGCATTTCCCTCCTCTGTCTCTGTGGTAAAAGAAAATTAAAGTGGTTGGGTTTGATTTCTCCTTAACAAACCCATATTGCTGTTATCATCTACTCATTAATCTCCAGATGTTTACAAGTAATTTGTCTGATTATTTAGTCCAGAATCTTTTGGGAAACTGAAATTAAGCAGATTAGCCTATACTTCCCCTACTTCCTTTCCTCCCTCCCTTCATTGAACTTTTAAGAGAGACTGAAATTAGAACAATAATCTCCCACTGTAAAACAGAAATTAGTCAACAGTCTCCTATAACAAAATACCCAGAATCAGAAATAGAGTTGGAAGACAGCAGAGGGTAGCATTTGGGCAGAAAGGAAGTCTGAAGTACCTGGAGGCTTATAACTAGGAATTACAAGTTACTTGTATTACCCGAAATCTTCTGCTTCTTCTTGGGAGAGTCTTTAAGATCTTCGCCTTCCCCTTGCTCAGATTTCCTCTTGCCTTTCAATAGTACTTCTGCTAATGAGTAAGAACAGAAATGCTTCATCTCATTATTAAGTCTGGATAATAGCTTTGAGTCTGCTGCTGCCCCAGCTTATCCTCGTATTCAATACTTAAAAAAAAAATAGTTTTTGTAAGGCACCTGGACACCAGTGAGCTAGACGCAGCCTTTTGACTCAGTAACGTTTAGGCACTCCACAGCCTGCAATCCTCCGACACAGAAGATATGGAAGAAACAGTGCCACAGCATGGTCTGGGAAAACAGTACTCCTCAGGAAAAGAGCCAGAGGGTGCTAGGTTATGTCATAAAAAGCTCAAGTGCACACACACAAAAAGAAGCATAGAGAAACAACGGCAGGTGGGGAAACTCAAATAACATCCTGCCTCCCCTCACTATTTCCAGGCCTATCAAAGGCTTATCTTCATGAACACAGAGAAGTACAGAAGCGCAAAGGCAGGCAGGGGAACATAAACTATGGACTAGTGTTCAAAAAACGGGTAGATGTGGCACTTTGGGATATGGTTTAGTCTAGTCTGCCCTTGATTGGTTTAGGTGGGCTTGGTAGTGTAGGTTAATGGCTGGACTGGATGATCTTGAAGGGCTTTTCCAACCTAGACGATTCTATGATTCTATGACTCAAAGAAACAGACACCTTCCTTCCAGGTCTGTCCCTGGAGACCCACCAGGATGAGTCAATGGGAGTCACTCTCTGGAGCACCCTTTGGAAGGGGGAAGGAGGGGAGCGGTGAGAAGGGAAGAGTGCGGTGTTAATGCCTAGGGTTATGTGACACATGGGATGCTAGCGAAGAACAATTCAGGATCACGCAAGACTGGAATGTTTAAGAGTGGTATCAAAGGAAGGGAAAGGGAGAGAATTAGCTGATTTGGGGAGGATCAAGTGTAGGAAAATAGAGGCGTAAGAGGATAAAAAGGGCCACTTGCTTGTAAACAGGTGGTTGGTCAGTACACAAGTCTGGTCACGCCTGACACCACATCAGAGGGACCAGAGGAGAGCAGTGTCTGTGCGTGTGACCCTGTCTGTAAGGAGGTCTACAACAGCAACCGGCACGGCTCTGCGGGCCGCAGGAGCTAGCACGTCCACGTACCAGCAATTGAGGAGACCGGGATCCAAAGGCCAGGTATTGAGTAGACTGAGTGTTTAAGTCCAGCTATAGGAGAGATCCACATTGCACATATGTGTGCACACACAAGCGTACACATACATGTATATGTACTTCTTTTATATATACTTTTTATATATGCTTCTTTTCTCTCGCTAACACATCTTCATCCTGATCAGCCAGAGAAGGAAACAGGATAGAGGCTGTTGGTGCTGTTTGTGTGAGTGCTGAGCACGCCTCTTCATGTTGATCTGTATGGCTGGCTGCGTATACATGTTGTGTACGTGTGTTTATACCTACAGGAATACAGGCTTAGCTTTGCTACTGGTTGGACCTGGGGTGTGGAGCTGCAGCAACCTCGCTTCTATCAAGCTATCAGATTCAGCTCTCCCCACAACAAGATGGAATACAGATTCTAACTTAAAGATAAGAAGAAAGTGCGTTAAAGAAGAGCAAAGTTTTGGCTCTCCACCACACGAGAAGTTTGGAAAACAGCTCCTAGGCCAGGAAATCTGAATGTTCCTACAACAACATAAGACCCAACGCACTCCAAATAAGAAAATCCTAAGTGACAGAAGTGAGAAAATAAAAGAAATAAAAACATCCTTTAAAAAAAAAAATCTACCGACCACAAAAGCCATGTCTAATCCAGAGTACTGCTGAAAGGTCCCCTTTTCTACATCTTTAGTGTTGTTTGTTCTATTTTTAAAGCTCTCAAAGAATATTCCTGATACGATCGGCAGAACCCTTATATGTATCTCTTCTACAGATAAAACTGAGTTCAGTCACAGAATCATTATTTTAATAGACAAGTCACTCAAAAGGAACTGCGTAACATCAGAGAATTTTACCTATGTTTCTGCAGTGGAGGGGTTTATTTCTCCTGATACATGAGCAGCATTACCAAGCTTGTAATTTGTGGCTGAACTGCAGCATGTCTTTCAGAAGTCATCTAATCTTTCATAAAAGAACCGGAGAGAAAAACAGTTTTGCATTGAGCCAAGAGTGATGAGTACCTTTTTTTTCTGAAGATTTGTTAATGCTGTTTTTTATTCCTCTCATTTCCAACCAGTAAGCAGGCCTGCGAATGGTCCGCTTGCTTCTGGACTCTGCACTTCCATTCACTCGACTCTTCGGTGAGGCAGAAGAAATGTTGCTGACTGTCTCGTCATAGTTACTGTTCAGTCCTAGGACAGTAGTTTCTTCCTCCTCAAATTGTTTAGACCTGGAAAACATCAACTTGAAATCCTATGTATATGTATGCATACATACACACACAACCACAATAACTTGACAGACAACATCCCTTTCATCTTCCCAAGTATTCTAAAAATTCATCTCAAAATTGATTGAATCTCCTGAGTTTTGTGAACTGAAAAGTGCCAGCAAGAGAAAACAGCCTAAATGTTATTTTTCGGTATATCTTTTAGAGAATGACATTAGAAAGCTACTTGAGAAGAACAGAAAAAAATATTCATCCTACCTCAAGCCTTCAACTTAAGAAGCAGGCACAAGGTAATCTCAATTTAAAAAAATACATTTATCCTTAAGCAACCAATGTGGAATACAAGAATTCTTCTGCAGCCCATCATTACAAAAGAGACCTTTTCCATCCCACAAAGGGCAAGATCTCCTTCGGTATGTATTCCCAGAGTCAGAGCTGACACTACATAATTAAAAGACTTAACACTAGTAAGAATTTTAACCAGCAAGGCTTTCAGCAATGAAGACAGCCTTATAGCATATGCTACAAATCACACTACATTGAAGACTAATTTAGACTAGCCAGCAGCACTGATTTTTCTTCCTAGACATCAGAGGCAACTTTGTTTCACTATTCTCAAATATTTCTCACAGCCCTGAAATGCCTGGACATTACACTACTGTACATGACAGCAAAATGATTAGGTGTCAAAGAAACATAGAGTACCTATTCTCTGGGCAAATACCATTAACATAAGAGGAAAGAACAGAAAACAGAAACACTTTTCAACATATCCCATTGCTACCACAATTCACAAACAGAAGTGGATCGCTTGAATGATGACTGTGACGGCCATCCCACCAATACTGTCCCACACCCTGAGCTGTGGAGCTCACATGTTTTAACACCTCAATCCAGAAATTAATAAGTGGGGGACACTGATGGTACCAGGTCAGATTACTATATACTATGTTTAAGGAGGTACCGCAAAAGGACAGGGAGAATTCTCAGATTAAAGCCTTTCAGCTGCAATCACACTCAAAATACATAGATTTTGGAACACCATTTGGTCTCGAACATAAAATATTTATCTTCCCAGTGGTAAAATCCTTTTGAAAACAATAAATAAAAGCTAATATCCCTTGAAGTGTCAGAAAAGCACTTTTCATACAAACCAATAAGCAAAGTCAGCTGAGACTCTCATCACACAAACCAAAATCATTGCGGCTCTTAAAATTTGGAATATTATGTAAAGACCAGATACATTCCAGTAGGAATCTCTCAGCTTTTCTCTTGCCCTCGGTCAAACTAGACAAGAAACATTCACATACTTTTTGTTTCCCAGAGACCTCTTGACCTTCTGTTGTCTGTGATGTCCAGGCCTCATGTCCTAACAAAGTAGAACAATTCACATTAGCAGCGTAATTTGTCTTCTTTTTCCCATGTTTCACTTTTCAGTTAAATACAATCACCTGCACTTTGAGGATGTGCATACCATCCTTTGCAAAGGAAACCACTGTTTTCTGCAACAAGGAAGCGTTTAACCTTTTCAACTGCAGCTGAATTAGAACCGGAATCAAAATAGCAACGAGCCCCTCTACGCTCCCTGTATGAAAGCCAATCACTCCCCTTGCACTGGGGCGATGGAGTGTTGTCTCCATTTCATTCAGTAGTACCTGCTTTCTGCCTAGACTTTATCATGCAATGACAAATATTTTAGATCCTAACTTACTAGTTTTTACATAGTACTTATTTTTTTGTTAATGAAATAATTCTTGCATTTACCATGCCATATTCCATCAACTGCCCAGATGTGCACTTTGTCCACATCACAGAATCCTTCTCCTTATTTAACAAAGACTTTTTGTCACCTATTGTTTGTTGCTTCTTATGCTCCTATTAAGACATGTAACTTAACAGATACCATTGACATTCTCAAGTCAGTATAAACAACTCATTTGCTGTACGTTGTTCCTGGCATGTGAACAATTATTTACCACCTTCTTCCAAATACTAATAATGACTCAATGTCGTTCTTCATTGGGAAACCCAGGACAAAAATCTTAGTTATACACACTAGAAAACAAAAATCATTGCCGAGTAGAAGTATAGGAAATACCAAAACTGTAACCTAGGAACAGAGATAGTATTTTGCCATGTACAGGAACTGACTAAGAAACTGGGGAAAAAAAAAGAATATGGATAAATTACCTATCTTCTTTATAGAAGAATGTAATGCACATTATCAGCTGGACCATGCTATGAAGCGTTTTAGTTACTAGAAATAAATGATACACATGATGTGGGGAAAACAGCAAACAGGGATATGACAGAATTTGAAGAAGTCATAAAAATGTGATGACTTGTCAGGAGGAGATGCTGAGAAACTTCAGGCGTTGTATCAAAACTAGGGAATAAGCAGCTTCAAGGCAAATGAAACTCACCACTGAAAAAGAACACACTGGAAAAAAATTAACTCCAGTCTGTCTTTTATGCTCTTGCCTTCTAATTTATGCATAGGAACAAGCAGAAGTTCACTCTTCCCAGGACCACAGTCAGCGAGACACCCTAACCACCAGGTAAGAAACTCAGTCGCAGGCACTGACATCAACCAGATGAATTCTTAAACTGACTATGGAGTGTCAGACTCTGCGTGGGCCTCCAGCCCCAGCATCTCCTCTCATGGAAAGGTTAGGGAAGCAGCAGGAGAGAAATTCACAGCTGCTTGATCAATGACTTCACAATCACATCTTGTCTTCTTTGGAAGAAAAGTCAATTGAATGTTTGTGTTTGTATCACTTTGATATGGTTTACAGGCATCTAATAGTGCAAACAGCAGCATTTGGGAAACCCCAACATCAGAAACATGGAGAAACCTCACTGAGGAGCAGCTAGAAAAAAATTAGGCCTGTGAAGTTATAACGATAAAAACAAACAAACAGGCAGGCATAGTCTGCTGCAATCAGCTGGCCTGATCTACCATGAGAAGAACCTAGATGATTGACAAACATGGCATTATGTTTTAAGATTGGGGTTTTTTTGTTTTCTTTAAGAACTACAAAATCTTGCATAAAAGTGAAGATCAGTATTAAGAATTTAGGTCATAGTTAAGGACTGTGGAAAAAAAAGGAAAGTATAGTTGATCTGTCTATCCTTCCTTTCTGGGAAGTTGATAGCAGCAATTATGAAGGAAACATCTAGAGAAACTGTTGTTTAAGTTTTGAATGTTTTTTATTTCTACAGTGTACTTCCCACTTAGAGACCCAAAGTATGCGCAGGAATGCCCAAAGGCTGGACATATGGAAAAAAAAAAAACCACAACTTCCTTGCATAGGTTAGAAAAAGAGAAAGAGTGGCCTAGAGCTTGAAAAGATGAAGAAATTTTATTTGTGAATGGGCCATTTCTGCCTCCCTATGGACTCTGGGACGTTTCTGTGACCTGGAACACGGCCTGCTGCTGGAGACAGGCTGCTCCACAGCAAAGCGTCTGGAAAGACAGTGTTCAGAAGTGATTGTGCCCCTGTGCTCGGTGCTGGGGAGGCCGCACCTGGAATGCTGTGTCCAGTTTTGGGCCCCTCAGCACAAGAAGGACATTGGGGTGCTGGAGCGTGTCCAGAGAAGGGCAGCGGAGCTGGGGAAGGGTCTGGAGCACAGGGCTGGTGGGGAGCGGCTGAGGGAGCTGGGGGTGTTCAGCCTGGAGAAGAGGAGGCTGAGGGGAGACCTGATCGCTCTCTACAACTACCTGAAAGGAGGGGGCAGGGAGGGGGTGTTGGGCTCTTCTCCCAAGGAACAAGCGATAGGATGAGAGGAAATGGGCTCAAGTTGCGCCAGGGGAGGTTTAGGTTGGATATTAGGAAAAATTTCTTCATGGGAAGAGTGGTCAAGCATTGGACCAGGCTGCCCAGAGAGGTGGGGGAGTCCCCAGCCCTGGAAGAGTTCAAAAAATGGGCAGAGGTGGCACTGGGGGACATGGTTTAGTGGGCATGGGGGTGTTGGGGTAATGGTTGGGCTGATGATCTCAGAGGGCCTTTCCAACCTCAGTGATTCCTAGTTTTTACTTTCATTAAAGAATAATCCAGCCACCAAACCACGAACATGAAAGTATTCCTCTCTCCTTGATTGGTTTAGTGTGGACTTGGCAGTGTTGGGCTAATGGTTGGACTGGGTGATCTTAAAGGGCTTTTCCAACCTCAACGACCGATGGCTCCAAGCACAGCACGGAAACGTCTCACCGAAGCCAGGAGACTGGCGCAGCAACCGGCGAGCCGGCCCTACAGCTGCAGGGCAGAGGCACCCGTGGAAGCGCCAAGCGTCCTGCACCGCCTCGACCGTCACCACCCCCGAGGGAAAGCCCGCGGGACCGGGACCGGGACCGGGGCCGGCGCAGCGGCTCAGCGCCCTTTGGGGAGCGCCCCGTGCCACCCCACGTCTCCATTTCTGCCTGCACGGACCCCGTCTGCTGCAGGCCGGACAGAACGCGCCCCGCGCCGGGCCCTCCCCGGCCCGCAGCCCAGCAGAGCTGGGCCCGCCGCTCCCCGGGCTCGGCCTCAGCGGGCGCCCAGGCCTTCAAACGCAACGCCGGCGTTTCCGCCGCCACCGGCGGCTCTCCAGGCAGCCCGGAGCGCGTCCCGCTCGGCGACCGGGCCCGGCCGGCGGCAAACACACCGGGGCCCCTCATCCAGCCGAGGCCGCACCGCGCAGACCAGCGCCGGGCCGGGCCCCCTCCCCTCGCAGTCCCACGCCCGGCGCGACCCTCGGGGCGAAGCACAAGTCCCACCGCGGCCGCTCCGGCGGCGCCGGCCCGCTCCCGCCACCCCGACGGCGGAGCCCGTCTCCGAGCAGCCTCCGGCCCCACCCCGCGCCACAGCCCGGCCGCGCGGCCCCGGGGCAGCAGCCGGCGGCGAGAACCCCCCGCACTCACCGAGCCGCCGCCGCCCCGCATGGTGCCGGTGCCGCCGCCGCCGCCGCCACGTCCGCACGCGCCCCGCCCGCCCGCGCACGCCCGCGAGGCCCCGCCCGCCCGCTTCCGGCCGCCTCCTCAGGGCGGCAGCCGGCCCCGATCGCGGCCCCGATCGCCGCCCCCGGGCCCCGAGCGGGCCCGTCCGGCGCGGGGGAGGCCGCGCCAGCCCGCGGCGCGTACCCAGCCGGCGGCGGCAGGGCGGCAGCCGGGCCCCGCGCGCGTCACGGCGGGGTGCTGTGGGGCCGCCCCCCCCGCCCGTGCTCCCCGCGCCCCGGAAGGACTAAGCGGGTGCTGGGAAGATGGCGGCGGCGGCGAGCGGGCCGGCGGCGGCGCCCCCGGTGTGCGTGCTGGTGCTGGGCATGGCCGGCTCCGGGAAGACCACCTTCGTGCAGGTGAGGGGCGGCCGGCGGGCTGCGGGGCGCTGCCGGGTTCTCCCAGCCCTGCCCTCAGGGCCGGCGGCGCCTGACGCCTCCTTGTGTCCCCGCAGCGGCTCGCGGCGCACCTGCACGGGCAGCGCTGCCCCCCGTACGTGATCAACCTGGACCCCGCCGTGCACGACCTGCCCTTCCCCGCCAACATCGGTGAGCCCTGCCGCGCCTTGAGCCCCGGGCCGCGGCGGGCGATGGGTGTGCGGGAGGGCCCGGGCCGCGGCGGGCGATGGGTGTGCGGGAGGGCCCGGGCCGCGGCGGGCGATGGGTGTGCGGGAGCGCCCGGGCCAGGCGCGCGGCGATGGGTGTGCGGGAGGGCCCGGGCCGCGGCGGGCGATGGGTGTGCGGGAGGGCCCGGGCCGTGGCGGGCGATGGGTGTGCGGGAGGGCCCGGGCCGCGGCGGGCGATGGGTGTGCGGGAGGGCCCGGGCCAGGCGCGCGGCGATGGGTGTGCGGGAGGGCCCGGGCCAGGCGCGCGGCGCGTTTGCCCGCTCCGCCAGAAGGAAGCGGGACTGTCTTGCCATGCAGAAATAAAGCCGGTTTGGTAGAGTGCCTTTCGTGTGTTCCGCGAGAGCGGGCGGGGTATGCGAGCTGTTTGCTAGGTTGCTTCTATTCTCTTTAAGAGATTCCAAGTCCTGACACAAGAAGGACTTTAAGGTTTGTGGGTTTTTTTTTTTTTTAAATTTCACTCCTTTCTCCTACCAGTCTTTAACGTGTGAATTTTTAGGACCAAAGGCATTCTTCCATCGTGCTTGTACGGTTTTTTACATCATCTGGTGTCATTTGATGTGTTTGGGTTCTTGTGGGTTTTTTTTTTTTTTTCTTTGTCAGCAATGAACGTATTAGCAGATTCGATCTGGTTCCCTACATCCAGCACAGAGGGGGCCATATGTGCTACCAAATGACTTCTTCAAAGCACTTTAAAAGGCATGAATTTTAGAGATAGAGACAGTAAAACAGACCTTATGTTTAGCCATTCCAAAGGGCTTACCAATCATTAGGTTTGTGAGGGACTTGTCTCCTAAACTTTCTAAAGTTTGTCAGCCGGCCTCTCCAGATGATAAGAAAGGCAATGTGGATACCAAAGTTGTTTTATTGATGTCAGATGAATAACTAGAGTATCTGTTCCAGTGCTGGATCTCTAATAATACAGTTAGATACGTATACTTTATTAATGGATGTTGAAGAGATAAGAAGAAAATTCAGCTGAAGTGGTTACTGCTAAATACCTAAATTGGTGGTGTTTCATGTGAATTATGTTTCATATGTATGTTGAGAGCATTGCAAATCTGTTAGATTTTTATTTATTCTACTTGGGAGATTTTTCCTGTCGGTGCTGGATCTAATACTGAGACAAAAGGAGATTTGCTAGAAAAAGGAGGGCTTTCACCTATCAGCAAATTGATGAAGAAGGGTATTTTAAAAGTGATGTCCTAAAACTGTTTATACTTCTTCCTCCTCTAGATATCAGGGACACTGTGAAGTACAAAGAAGTCATGAAACAGTATCCTTTTTTTGTCTAAATAATGATATTTGAAATCTCAGATTTTGTGAAAATAGTCTGTCACTTCTGCACACTACGATGAAGGGGGCAGGAGGTGTTGGGGATTGCAGTGATGCAGAACGTTGCGTGAAGATCGGAAGTTTTTGACTATGCATTTCTTGAATGTGAGGTTAGAAATGTATGTTCTACAAGACTTGATACTCCTTAGGTCATTTTCTCCTGTGCTAAAAGTGATTCTGCCTAATAGTACATTTTTACAAATAACAGGCACTCTGCCCACATCTTTTTTTTTCCCTGTTGTTTTTTTGAAGAGCTTGTATCTTTCTTTGTGGAAGCCAGCAGCCTTTTCCCCATGTTTTAAAAAGTCTAATTTTATTTGTTATAAACAAGTATGCAAATTCCTATTTGCCTGTAGTAAGTACAGAAAACTATTTCCACATTGTTTGACCATAATCAAAGCACTGTTGTCTTTCTGAATCTCAAAGACGTTGGACTGTTGGCTCTTGCTGCACAGTAGTTTGATGACTGTGGTTCGCTAACATCACACTAAAATGACTGCACTTCCAGAGGGGTATGGAGGTCCTTTGTCTCCTAAGTAATAGCTTGTGCAGATGGAGATAATATACAGTGTTTGGATTTGACTTGCTAGTGTGAGTCTTAAATTTAATATTTTAGACAAGAATAAAGCTGACGGGGGATAGGATTCTTGATTTTGGCTGTTGTTTGATTTGGAGTTACCAGCAAAACATCCAAGTATAAGTTTCAGTTTGGTATGTAGGTGCATTATTTGGTTTACTGTGTCTGTTAGCCATTACCAGAGTTTAAGCATCTCATTAACTGGTGCTTAAGGAGGGTGTCTGGCCTCTTGTTTGGATATTGAGAGTAGTGGCCCTAGAAGACAGTATTTACTTATGAGTCAGTGCTGGTTCTTATGCAGTTAAAAAAAAAATTCTTTGTTTCTTTGAACGTAATTGGTATACAGATCTGTATGCATGAAGAAGGATTTTGAAATCTTCATCTTTAAGCTGACACTTTGAGTATCTTTACAACATTCATTCCCATTATCATTTGAATTCTGCTAAAAATTATTTGTACAAGAAATCTTTTAATTCTCTTTTGAAGTATAAATTCTTAAAATTGCATTCAATGCATTGTTAAATTCTGAGTTACTGGCTGTATTGTAAATCCTTTTGGAAGGACAAAAATGGCTTTGATGTATACACATATGTACATTTTCTCTTTGTCCAGAATGGAAATGCTTGAATAATGGCAAGGGGAAGCCAGGGCATAGCCCCTTTTCCTTTTGTCAATCACACGTGTTTGGGCAAGAGAAACACCACTTTGTATTTGTTATGCTACTGCATCACTTAGAAGACTTAATTGTGTATTAGGGGTATTTTTTGCTGCAGGGTATCCCATGTGCATTGTACATGGCCAACTATTATCAGAATTGAAAAAGAAGCCCTCTGAGGTCTGCATAATCATCTGCTTTCCTAAATGAAGCATCTAGATATGGGCTGGGCCCAAATGGTGGAATAGTGACCTCTCTCAATCTCTTTGCTACAAGATTTGATCAGGTACAAGGTTGTTCCTATGTGACACTGTGCTACAAATACTGTGCTGGGAGACTGGGGGGTGGGGGTATTTGGAGTCTCAGAGAGCACTGTGTTTGGTTAGTCTCCTAATGTTGCTTTGGAGTTAGAGTATTCTCCATGCAGAACCATGTATTTTACAAAGCAGCCAAAACGCATTAGCTTTCATTTGAGAGATTTCAGTTTTTCAGCTTTTTTTAAAAGTAAAATTTAGAAGTCACGTGTACAGCACAATCTTCAGTCTTTGTACGTAACTGTTCTGTTGCACTGCATTCATCATAAAATCTTTCACATGAATGCTCTGATTTCGAAGTAGGGAAGCTCACTTCTGGAGACAGGTTAAGTTTTCCTAGGGTTATTTGATAATTGACTGCTCTCTTAAACCATAATGCTAAATCAGCGCTGGGGTGAGAACTTATGCAAGATATTGAGACAGTGCACAGTCTCTTAGTAAAAAGGTAGGGAACAGCTGCATTTGTTATACCATTTCTTTAGCCAGGTACTAGAACGCAGACAAAATCAAGGTTGTCTTTGAGCTATGCAGTGTCTGAGCATTTTTCACCCTTCCTTAGTAGGGCATTTTCACACACTGAAAAGCTTAGAGACTTTAATCTTCTTTTGATACATACATGCAGCTGTGCAAGTTAATGTAGTTTCTGTTATGAAATGATTATGAAAGTTTCCTGTTGTGAGCCTAAATAACGAAGTATACGCCTTCTTTTTCAATCAGGTGATGAAGTTTATTGAAAAAAGACAAAATGCATCCAAGTGAGTATATTCTACCAAGTTCTACTTTTCTGGGGTCAGTGTGGGAAAACCATGTGAAATCCTAAAAATGTTCTCTGCACGTTTTCTTGGTATAAATTTTGTGTGGAAAAGGGCATAAAATTAGAACAGATAAAGTAGACTTTCTTCAGCTACATGGAAGAAATGTCTGCTGATTCAAGTTCTGCTTTTCTCATCTCCCATTAGACTGTCATTTTTTTCTCATGCGCTGTTCAAATAGGCAACAATTAATTCTTCTGAAGAGTTTGCAGTACTAAGTGTCTGTCAAATTGATGCCTTCAACTTTAATAGAATCTGAAGAGAGTACATGCTTCTTAGTTACAAAATTCACACAGGAAATTTTCAGGCATGCCCATAAATCTTGTCACTGTTTGGGAGAAGCTTTTCTGATCCGTAACTGAATAATCATGTGATTTGCCGTTACGTGCTTGTGGTAATCTAGTCCAGACAACGGGACCATGTGCTTAACTAATTTTCCCTTGTTGTTTGTTGGGGGTGACTTCTTAACAGGTATGTTATTATTGACACACCAGGGCAAATTGAGGTATTCACCTGGTCAGCATCAGGAACCATCATAACTGAGGCCTTGGTAAGTGTTTCCTACATGACTTGACAGTGAGGCTGTGTGAAAGTAGTGGCTGTTGAACAGCATTTTACTTCTAATTAAAATATCTTTTACTTTGTGTTTCCAGGCTTCCTCTTTTCCTTCAGTTGTTGTTTATGTGATGGACACCTCTCGCAGTACTAACCCTATCACCTTTATGTCCAACATGCTGTATGCCTGCAGGTAAGAAAAGCTGAAAATGCAGTCCATCTGCTTTGATTGCTGTGTCTCTTCGATGCTTATTTCGGAGGGGAATCATAGAATGGTCTGGGTTGGAAGGGACCTTTAAAGACCATCTAGTCGAAATCCTGTCTAACCTGACCTTGAACACTTCCAATGATGGGGCATCCACAGCTTCTCTGGGCAGCCTGCTCCAATGTCTTGCCACCGTCGTCATGAAAAATTTCTTCCTTATGTCCAATCTAAACCTACCCTCCTTCAGTTTAAAACCATTGTCCCTTGTCCTGTCACTACAGGCCTTGGTAAAAACTCTCTCTGTGTCTTTCTTCTAAGCCCCCTTTAAGTATTGAAAGGCTGCAATAAGGTGTCCCCGAAGCCTTCCCTTCTCCAGGCTGAACAATCCCAACTCTCTCAACTTTTCTTCATAGGAGAGGGGCTCCAGCCTTCTGATCATCTTTGTGTCCCTCCTCTGGACCCGCTCTAACAGGTCCATGTCTTTCTTGTACCATGGGCCCCAGAGCTGAACCCAATGCTCCAGGCAGGGTCTCACCAGAGCAGGATAGAGGGACAGAATCCCCTCCCTCGACCTGCTGGCCGTGCTTCTTTTGATGCTGCCCAGAATACGATTGGGCTTTCTGGGCTGCAAGCGCACATTGATACCTCATATGAACTTAATCTGCTGGTTTGGTTATTCTCTGTCTTAGTGGTTTTCCCATTGGATAAGTAAAATAATTTAGGTGCCAAAGGACATCTGGAGGTCATTGGGTCAAAACTCCCACTGAAAGCATTAAATAATCCATGAGACCTTAGTGTGATAAAGGGTAGTTCCATCAGATCTAACACATTGCCTGTTGCTTAGAAAATCATTTATCTAAGATGTATTGAGACAGCCTAGTTTAAGCTCCTTCTTGTAAACACATAATACTTTATTTTTTTAATATTATTGATACTTTCAGTGATTCTTCAAGATTTGTTTGGAGCTCAGCATAGCATGGAGTTCTTGATTTATTGTCTTCCTCCTCGTACATGGATTTATCTGTTTTCTTTCATGTTAAACTGGGATCTAAGAGTCATAGAAATAGTAATCAAAATCAACTGGGTGTGTAGAAGGAGATTTTCTATCTTACAGATGTGTGCTTTCATCTTGGTAGGGGCATATCTTGTTCAATTATGGTAAGCAGGATCTGGGTGAAAATTACATTCTGATTGATGTAGAGGAACGTAATTGTCTTTTGAAGTCAAATGTATTCAGTGTTGCACAATTCTTGTCTGCCTTACGCTTAACTTGTTTTCTATTCTAGTGAGACTTAAATTAATTTTTAATTTTTTTTTGTGTCCGTGTCCCCGTCCCCCCCCCCCCCCCGCAGTATCCTGTACAAGACAAAGCTACCTTTCATTGTTGTCATGAACAAAGTAAGTTAAAGCTCTGGTTTCTGTGTCCTAGTGGAACATTATTCTGTTTAGCTTGCTTTGCTGTAGTGTCTTTGTCTTACTACAATAACAGATTTTCTAGAAAAGAGAGGCTGGGAGGGAGCTACAGGCTGAAACCTGAATCTAAAAGGTCTTGTCCTGGTTTCGGCTGGGATAGAGTTAATTTTCTCCCTAGTAGCTGACATAGTGCTGTGTTTTGGGTTTAGTATGAGAATAATGTTGATAACACACCGATGTTGTAGTTGTTGCTAAGTACTGCTTACACTAGTCAAGGACTTTTTCAGCTTCCCATGCTCTGCCAGGTGCACAAGAAGCTGGGAGGGGGCACAGCCAGGACAGCTGACCCAAACTGGCCCAAGGGCTATTCCATACCATATGATGTCACGCTCAATATAGAAACCGGGGGGAGCTGGCCGGGGAGCAGCGATTGCTGCTCGGGGACGGGCTGGTGGGTGGTGAGCAGCTGCATCACTTGTTTTTACTGTCTTTTGTTCCTCTTTTGTTGTTGTTGTGTTCCTTTTGGCTACATTTTTTTTAATTATTATTATTATTATAGTATTTCAGTTATTAAACTTTTTATCTCAACCCATGAGTTTTCTTACTTTTGCCCTTCCAATTCTCTTCCCCATCCCACTGGGCGGGGGAGGGTGAGCGAGCAGCTGTGTGGTGCTTGGTTGCCGGCTGGGGTTAAACTGCGACAGGTCTTTAATCTGGTATACAAATGGACAAGAAGAATCAGGGATGGGCAGTTACACCCAAATGTTCAGGTTAGAGATGATACTAACAATTTGAAAAACGTTTTGCACCTTAACCCTAGGCTATAAGGAAACTTAACTTTGTAACATAAGGGTAAGTTTATTACTGAATCTGCTCTTACAGTCCCCTGCTTCCTCAGAAAAATTGTCTTAATCATTAAGTATTTCTACTCAGCAGCAGGCTGATGACTCACAGTGGGAATTGTGTAACACCTGCCTGTTTTGGGGAAGGAGTCCCATGTATTGTAACAGCAAAACTTAACAAAAGGTGTTTGGTCCTGATCAGTGACACTAAAAATATGCCAGTATTTGCTAGAAAGCAGGTACTTACTGGCCTGAGGATGCACCTCCACTGTTGTGTAAGGTACTTGTAGCCTTAAAGGAATGCTTTTGAACTTAACAGCTAGCTGGCTCTTTAAACGTAACAGTTTCACACATTAAGAGAATCCAAATAGATTTTTGGTGTGAGTGCTCTTCCTTTTCCCCACAGACACCCTTTGTATTCAAGGAGTTGTTCCCCAACATAGCAAGTTTTTTGTGTGCGCGCACATACATTCCATATGCTTCCTCTAGAAAACCCATGCTTTGAATGTGAGATTTTACCTCACACCGGCCGAGTAGGGTTAGTGTCTGATGTGCTCCAGCTACACACATCTTCCCAGTGACCCAAACCATGCATGTCTTTGATATCTGCTTGCTTACTTAGCAAGTTCTCGTGCACTGTTTTCTTTCTAACTCTAGACAGGAATTTTAGAATACGCTGTTAAGCTTTTTCTGTAGAAAAAGACATGAGGTAGGAAAATCATTCTCTCTTAAGAAAATACATCTTTTGAAAGATGGAAAGAAATGGCACTTCATCAGAATATGTAAGGAAAGGTAGGCCCAAGGCTTAGGATTCATAACTTCAAACTTCATTTTGATCTGATGTTTAGCCTTCAGCAAAAAGTAAAGCCAACAGCATTTAAAGAATTTTTGACAAGCATTTTAAAATTGTCTCTTGATAAGAATGGAAGAATCCCAAGGAACTGATATATGTGCAGTGACAAACACATAGATTTAAGGAATGTTAAGATTTGCAGGGGAGAAAAAAATGGAATTTGTAGAATTGAATTAATTTTATTTATAGAATTTAATCAAGCTAACTCTAAATAGTCAGTCTTTGACCCTTGATGGATTTGACTCTGTCTCAAATCTCTTGAGGAATGCTAGGCGATACTTTATCTATTTTCCTCCTTGCCATTTGTGCTGGAAAATGAAATGCATCAGAGTTTTAGATTCCTCTATATTGTGATAGTAGTGGATATACATGTGGTAAGATATGTTTATAAAACTCTTTAATAGACTGTTTGCATACTAATCCTTGTAAAATTATGGAACCATCTCACCTGTTTGTGTCCATCATCTTGCACTGAGTTTAGATTATAACTTCTTCAGGTCAGAGCACAGCTGACTTTTTATAAAGATCCTGTAGGCTGTTACCCAGCGTGGAAATGGCTTCCTCTCCCTGCTAACCCCCAAGCCAGTCAGGAAAGGATGGGATCTTCATTGAGGACTGGTTTTGTCTGGCCTCAATCATACAATATAATATTTTCAACTTAAACTTTCTTGTACAGTATGCAATTTTTGGAAGCCCCTTTCCAGTAAACCATATATTATGGTTTAGTCCCAGCCAGCAACTAAGCACCACGCAGCTGCTCACTCACTGCCCCTACCCCGATGGGATGGGGGAGAGAATCGGAGGAGTAAGAGTGAGAAACACTCCTGGGTTGAGATAAGAACAGTTTAATAATTGAAATAAAGTAAAATAATAATAATAACAACAACAACAACAACATCATACAGAGCAAGTGATGCACAATGCAATTGCTCCCCACCCGCCGACCGATGCCCAGACAGTTCCTGAGCAGCGATCGCTGCTCCCCAGCCAACCCCCCCAGTTTCTATACTGCCCATGACGTCATATGGTATGGAATAGCCCTTGGGGCAGTTGGGATCAACTCTTCTGGCTGTGCCCCCTCCCAGCTTCTTGTGCACCTGGCAGAGCATGGGAAGCTGAAAAGTCCTTGACTGGCATAAGCAGCACTGAGCAACAACTAAACCATCAGCGTGTTATCAACATTCTTCTCCTACTAAATCCAAACCACAGCACTATGCCTGCTACTGGGAAGAAAATTAACTCTATTCCAGCCAAAACCAGGACACCATAGAAGCCTTTAGACTTGCAATTGTTTCCTTAAACATGTCTTCTTAAAACTGGGGTAGTGGTTGTTTGTCTTCTCTTCTGCATTCAAGTAGTTGGTTTGATAAAAACAGAGCTTGGAAAACTTCAGACCAGGGCTGAATATTTTCAAAAGATCAGCATTTTGAAAGTAAGTTCAAAATGGATTTTTTTCGTTTGTCCACTTAACAGCCTAAGGCTAAGAATTCATCATTATTACTTCTGAAATTTTTCTCTTCTCCTTCCAGACTGACATAATTGACCACAGTTTTGCAGTAGAATGGATGCAGGACTTTGAGACTTTTCAGGATGCCCTGAGTCAGGAGACATCCTATGTCAGTAACCTGACTCGTTCTATGAGTTTAGTGTTGGATGAATTTTACAGTTCACTGAAGGTAAGAATCTTCCTTTTTTTACTACCGTTTTTTTACTACCTCTCATAAAAGCCTGGAGAAGAGAAAGCTCAAGGAGGATATTACTGATGTGTATAAATACCTGATGGGAAGATGTAAGGAAGACAGAAACACGCTCTTTTCAGTGGTGCCCAGTGAATGGACAAGAGGCAATAGACGTGAAGTGAAATACAGATGCTATGTTTAAACAGAAGAGGAAAAAAAGAATTACTATACTTTTACTGATTAAGCCCTAGAACAGATGGTCCAGAGAAATTGTGGAGGCTCTATCCTTGGAGATACTCAAAACACACTGAGACAAGATCTTGAGCAACCTGTTCTAGTTAATATTGCTTTTTGAGCAGGAGAGGTTGGACTAGATGATCTCCAGAGGTATCTTCCAACCTCAACCATTCTGTCCTTCTGTAAAAGGGCTTTGCACTGCCCTTTTGAACTGGAATCTGTTGATTAGCCTTGCATCGGGGGCGAGGATTTGCTGGTTTGAACATAAAGTAACTTTAGTTGCTTGTCACACTGAGTGGCAGCCCGAATCATTTAATACCGAATTGTGATTAATCATCAGAAGAAAGCTAAGATAGGCTGGTAAGGGGTAATGTTCTGTGTTGCAGTGTCTCCCATCTGCGATAATTTTCCTTGTTCTGAAAGTGTCAAGTACAGTTGGGCAATTTACTATGTAGGAAGAAGGGAAAGAATCTCAAAAACAAACAAAAAAAATCCCTGTATATTTGCTGACACAAGAAAAAGTGGGGGGTTTTTTCTACTTACCAGGTTTTGAGAGGAGGACAAATCCATTGTTTCTCTGAAAACAATGTATATACATTGGAGGATGTTCATGATCCCATAGTCTGTGCTAAAAGGGTTCAGCTAATCGTGTTTTTCATTAGCTTTTACTTAAGAAAAAGAAAGCAAATGTCTTTATGGATATTACAAGAAAGGCAATGAAAATAAATAAGTGATTCCATTCATATAGATAATGATAATTTAGCCAAAACAAAAATATTATAAGTGCCCTATGTGGAACAATACACGGTGTTTCAAAACAGATTGTAGTGGTGCCATGTACGGGACTAAAGTACTTCCTAGTCCTTATTTGCTAGTCAGCTGTTTGTATGCATGTGATATCTATTAGAATGGACTGGAGAGCAGGACATATGCAGAGGATTATAGAGTAGAAGGCAGCTTTTACTTAAGTGCAATGAAAGTATAAATATTAATATGTATCAGCACAGTGCCTAGACTAATGCTTAAAATCCTTTGGAATGCTTGACCGTCTGCATATTTACTGTACTATTGATAAAATGCAAGTCTGTGTTGGAAAAAGTCTTACATTTGAAAGTGAGTAGTTAAGACTGTCTTGATTATGAAAAAGAGGGAGAATTTTCATTAGAGGATGTTAAGATTCTTAAGGGTCACCAAGTACTGGCTAGTAATAGTCTTAACTAAAGGTATTTTTAGATAATTGATTTAATAAAAGCAGAACAAATGGCCAGAAGTGTAATGACAGACAAATTTGAATTAGAAAGCAGATGTGCATTTTGAATGTATTGCCATAGTAACTGATTAAAATCAATTCTCCATCTCTTGCTGTTCTGGGGGTTGGATTGGGTTCCTTTGAAAATGTGCTTCAGCTAAATACGAAGTATTAGACAGAATTTCAGAGGCAAAAGGTCGGTTCTTGTGGTCTATTTTGCTCTTTAATTCTAGTACGCTGATATTGCAGCAGCCATATGAACCACTTGTAATACTAGGTTCAGAATGAGAACTTGGATTATTAACAGTAACCAAGTAATCAGAAGAAAGACTTGATCTTTCTTTTGAATTGCCCTCTCTTCATTATGTTCATTATGTTTAGGCATTGTATTGTATATGTTTTTTGTGGGGTATTGAGATTGGAGGTACAAGGATGGGTGCAGAGTCAGGTTTTCTTTTTTCTTAACTGTTGCTTCCCCCACCCCGTGGTAAAATTTGGAAAACAGACAGGAAAACCCAGATTCCCAAGTTAAATAAGAGAGAGAGAGAAAGAAAGAAAGAAAACAAAACAAAACAAAAAACCCCCAACTAAAAACCGGAGGTGGCAAACATTAACAGCAGGTGGAGGAAGAGGTTGAAAGTAG
Organism: Pelecanus crispus; assembly: GCF_030463565.1. Lineage (NCBI taxonomy): Eukaryota > Metazoa > Chordata > Aves > Pelecaniformes > Pelecanidae > Pelecanus > Pelecanus crispus. The sequence goes on from NC_134645.1 coordinate 133,376,883, forward strand.
GAATGGCAGAAGCTGAAGTATTACTGCATACTGTTATGCCACTGTGATGATTAAATGGGTATCATTAGATTCCCCTATTTTTTTTAGTTTAGGTTTGTTTTTTGGGGGGGGGGTTGTTTTTTTTTTTTAAAAGATACTGCTTAGTCTTTCCAGCTCTGATCATCCATCAGTTACCTAAATACTTGGTTCAGTTACTCTTCAGTTCTGGTATATGGTTTTCTTTTATAGGTGGTTGGCGTGTCTGCTGTGCTCGGCACAGGACTGGATGATTTTTTTGTTCAGCTTTCTAAAGCTGTAGATGAATATGAGAGGTAAGGTGATAACTTTGGTCCCTGACCCAGTGAATACTTGTTGAAGTTACTGATTCATGAGCCCACTCCTTTGATTTGAAGGACTGTTCACTTGTCACAGCCAAGATTATCTAGGGTTTCTAATAAACTTAGGTGCAAGAGCCAGCATAAAAAGGAGCGGTCAAAAGGAACTATTCGGTGGCAAATTTTTGTGCTAATTGTTCAGTGAAAAAGTAAAAGCTATCTGTGCCAGCATATCTGTGAAGTATTTTTTTTCCTCTGATTCCATACAATGATCAAGGTTTGAATTGTCCTGAGGAAGCTAACAGATAGGTTTGGCAGACTGAATAGATGAGCAAGTTGAAATTCAATAATTCTTTGAGAATTTGCTCCTTACTGGATTCCTCCCCATGAGATACTGCCAGGCTGCTCTAGAACATTAGAAAGCAAATCCAGTAACTTGGATTACTTGGAAATACCTAAACCAGACGATAGATTGTTGTTAGAGGAAAACAGATCATGCTGGATTGGATAGCCGGAGAGAGGCTGCTAAAGCTTCATGCTCCCAGGTCTGATTAGTCTGGCCTGGTCATGCCCCAAGGTCTGCATACTGCCTCATTCTGCTTGCATGCAAATAGACTCTTTTATTGCCTTATCCCTTTTTCCCACACTTGTTTCTCCCCAAATCTCCTAAATCCCTCCCTTTTCCTACCTTTGGCTCCTCCCCTAAACATGCCATAATAAATCCTGTGCTATTCCCTGCTCTTTCCCTGCATCCCATAACGTGTGCTGCACCCCTAGGCAGCCATCCTTCTGCGCTCTCAAGGTGATCCAGAGAGCTTCCGACGAGGCTCGGTGATGGCTCTCACGCCTCGACCATGGGGCTGATGGTGCTCCCAGGACAACCCTGGGAGGAGCCGGGCTAGGGTAGCCCTTCCTCCGAGTCCTTAATTTGGATTCCCTGCCTGCCACCGTGCCCCTGTGTTCCTCTGGGCTTGTTGAGATGGGTCTTTGATGCTTTGATGGCTCTTCTGTGACTGGCCTGGGAGTATGTGGGCAGGGTATTATTTGTGCTTCCCCTCCCCGCCGAATGTGTGTCTGTGCTTTTTGGAGGTGCTGAGGAGTTTTACCACATAACCTAACAATTATTCTGGGATACGCTGCCTGCATAATGAAACCCTAGTTAAGGGTTTCATGTAAGCCACTGATGTGCGCTTGCAGCCCAGAAAGCCGATCGTATCCTGAGCTGCATCAAAAGAAGCATGGCCAGCAGGTCGAGGGAGGTGAATCTCCCTTTATACCCTGCTCTCACGGTACCCCACCTGGAGCACTGTGTCCAGCTCTGGGGCCCATGGTACAAGAAGGACACGGACCTGTTAGAGCGGGTCCAGAGAAGGGCCGCAAAAATGATCAGAGGGCTGGAACGCTTCTGCTGTGAAGAAAGGCTGAGAGAGTTGGGGTTGTTCAGCCTGGAGAAGGGAAGGCTTCGGGGACACCTTATTGCGGCCTTTCAGTATATAAAGGGGGCCTATAAGAGAGACAGAGAGACTTTTTGATAGGGCCTATAGTGACAGGACAAGCAGCAACGGTTTTAAACTGAAAGAGGGTAGGTTTAGATTGGACATAAGGAAGAAATTTCTGACGATGAGGATGGTGAGACATTGGAGCAGGTTGCCCAGAGAAGCTGCGGATGCCCCATCATTGGAAGTGTTCAGGGTCAAGCTGGGACAGGGCTTTGAGCAACCTGATCTAGTGAAAGATGTCCCTGTCTGTGCAAGGGAGGTTAGACCAGATGATCTTTAAAGGTCCCTTCCAACCTAAACCATTCCATGATTCTAAGACGAGGGTATCCACATCCACTTTATCCTTACTTCATTAAAGAAATATTTCAAAGGTCCCATAGTGGTACAATAGTTTGGAAGTCTGTGAACAGTGTGTATGAGATCCCATTGAACTGTCTTAAGAGGCACAAGTAAGAAAGTCATGTCTGTGTCTAGAGGAGAGTGATGAATCTGCTGATTAGGTATAGCAGTGAAATGGCTACCTCAGTTAAGCTGTTTTAATTTCTTATCCAACAAGACAGTGTGAGAAAGGTTTGCTATTCTAATGAAGTATGTTCACTTATTCTGCATCCCTTGGTTTCAGAATCCAAATCTGGGTAAAAAGTACCATTAGTCTTTCTGAAATGTCTCTCAAACATGAAAGCCTAGAGAAAAATTTTTTGGGTAGAAACAAGCCTCCAAGATGATCCTTACTTAACATACCTCATGTATTAGTTCAGACTGAATGCACTGTCCTTATTTATCTTTTCAGAGAATATCGTCCAGAATACGAGCGCCTGAGAAAAACACTGGTAAGTATTTTTAACTGTTGTATATCTGGGCAGTGTATCTTGGGGTCACTTCTATACACACAATTGCCTGTATGTTGGGAGGGTCTAACATTTTATTTACTAATCATACTCAGTGTGGAAAAACTCCTGTCCTGAAGCTCACCATCCGTCTTTTTTTCCTATATTTGGTGGAGCATATCTTCACAAAAATAAAGATGTTTTGTAAAACGGATGTTGCTCAGTGTTGTAGTGCTAATAATTTATTTGTGCAAATTGTGAGAGAATGATTGGGAAAGATTTTTATATCTTCCATTCAGAAGGATAGAGAATTTTTAAAAAATAACTTTCCAAAGTGATTTGTTGAGACTATCACTGTATCTTTCCGCACCAGTGAAGTACTGTTTTGACTGAGACAATTAATAATGAAGACTGAATTGCAGTACCAAAATCAGTAGCTCTGTTCACCTTGAGTTCTGGCTGTCCAATGGACAGTTCTCTGCAGGCACAATTTCACTGAGTTTGGCTTTCTGATGCTGATGAAAATGTTCTTGAAGTCCATCATGCTAGAGGTTGCTTTCCATGTTTATCCAGAAGTTCTGTGTAGCTTTAGTTGTGAGACCTGCTTATTAACTTCTGCTTTCTGGGTGGGGGACCGAATGCTAGTATTGGGTGAGATTACTCTTTTACTGATGTTTTAAATGAACTCAGAATCCACATGTAACTTTGTACCTACAGGAGAAAGCTCAAAACAAACAAAAGAGAGAGCAGCTGGAACACTTGTGGAAGGACATGGGCAGTGTGTGTGTGCAGGGCAACACACTTGCAGGTACCTTACTAGGAAGATTAAGTTTACTGCAGAAGTTGTCTGAAGAGTCTGCCTGGAGAAGTCGTATAGTGCTTTTCTGTCTTCACAGCAAAAGCGTGAAAGCAGCTTTATATTAGTAGAGTGGGGCTTTAGTTCCTGTGGAATGGGTCAGACTTGGCTCTTTTATGTGTCAGTCACAGACTTGAGAAGAAGAAACCTTGCTCTGTAGATAAAGCAGTGGACATATAAGAAGTAGTGAAATACTTTAGAAAGGTGAAACAGTCAAATTAGAATACGAGAAAGCTCGGCTGGTGGTTGCACTGTTGCCTTATATGAGGTTGAGTATGGTGCTGATACAGTCTGTCCTGTATCTTTGGAATCCAGAAGCAGCTTTCTGTCCCTTTAGAGTAGGTATTACTTGCTGGGTTTATGTGCAAATAGAAATTGTCAGGGCACAAGCTAACTTGTTAGCATGCTCTTTTGTGTATAGCCATTTCTGTTCCCTTCAAGGGTCTGATGATGCTTCTGCAATGGGTCCCTCTGAGCTGATCCTAACACGAGGAACTCCTGATGAAGAAGAAGAGAGGGAGAGTGATACTGATGATATTGACCATGAAGGTAAGGGAATGAGGGATCTGATCTGGTCTAAAAGCTGCCTGTCTAGTCAGGAAACACCCTCTGTATTTCATTAACTGGATTGACTAATGAGAGCCTAGAAAACAAGCAAACATTCAGTCACCTAAATATGGATGTATGAATCTGTAGGAGAAGCCCAGCTGCAATGCTTAGTCCAGTGATACCACTCTCTAATCTTTGTGAAAGGTCAATTGTAAATTTTCTAGTCAATTAATTATTTTTAATAGGTGTATAACACGCATAAACCAGACAACTTGATATGCTTGGAGCATGCAGTGACCTCTGAACCTGATTAATGCACAATATGTTTCATCGTCTTTTTTGCCTTAACAGTTTCTGCCCCTGGCTCTCTTCCCTTTTCCTGTGACTCCTGGTCTTGGAGCAATCTTCTAAGTTCTTACAGAGTGTGATTTCCACTCCACCCCCCCCCCCCCCCCCCATGTAGCTCGCAGACTTACTCTTCATTTTTTCCCTGTTCCATTAATTTTATGCTCGCTTATTTCTTTTGCCTTGTAATGAAGTTGAAGATCAAATAGACTTTATGTGTTGCTCTGACTAGTCTGACTCTAGCTTTCTTCAGTAACACAAGTAGAACAAGTGCTGAAATAGTCCTGAACTGTGGATTTTTTCCCCCAGTTACTGAGGAGCGTCATGAAGAACCAGCCTTCAGAAACTTTATGCAAGAGACACGGATGAAATACCAGAGAAGAAGCAACCCAAATGAATGAGACCTTCAGAAATAGAGGGTTTGGAATTCCTTGTGATGGAATTAAAAGTAAAGCAACAGCATAAAGAAACTTGCAAGGAACCATGCATGAAGTCTTCTATCTGTGAACAGCTTCCTCTGATATATTTATGTATTTCTTCCTGCAGTAACTGTTGGTCATATGAGTTGAAGGTCTTGTATCCAACTGACTGCACGTTTGGCCATCTGCCATGGTGACTTCCTGAAGCTGAAGGAATCAGCACTTTCTTTTGCTCCAAATTCTTTAGATGTGCCTGCTGAGAGCTTAGGTTTTGAGCTCTTGACAGCATTATCACCTAGAGTACTTACTGGTCTCCAGAAGTGCATTCTGTTCACCTTGTGCAGACAGGTGTCTGCTGCAGCCAGGACACAAGTGAAATCTCTGCTGCATGAAACTTCGTCAATCTAGTGTTTGATATTTTGGTTTTAATTAAATATATTTTATGTACTAACAAATGTGTGATGGTTAATAGCAGGAGCTGTCATTTCACCATGCTAATGTGAGACTTTTTTTTTCTATGGTTACAGCCCACCCGTATGGATGCACAGCAAATGCATCTTAATTACATGACATAGACACCATACAGATGCCTCCTAGGAAAGTCCTGAGTAAATAACAGTTCCCAGGAGGGAAAGTAATACAAAGAATCTGGCTTGATTCGGCCGAGAACTGAAGTATGCATGGCTGTGTACTGCCTGCATATATCTGTAGGTAACATAAACCAAAGGCGTTTCTATAGATGAGTGCTTACGTGGAACGTAGGCAAGGACTTGGAGATTGGATAATACTTATTTTCCTGGTAGGCACAGATGTTCACTTGCTGTTTACCATTCTGAACTCTGGAATCTTTGTTTTCTTTCCCTCCATACAATGATGTGGCCTCACTAGAGAGATTTCTCAGTGGGAATCTGGCAGCATGGTCTGCTAGTACAAGTTCTACGGGTTTGTGGAAAAGCAATTTCTGGGATTTTAAAAGTAGAGCTGGCACAGAAGGGAAATTGACAACCAGCTGTTACCTGCCAGCTCTCATATGCTTACTGCTTTATTAATGTAGAGCTTTCCAAGAGTACAACAATTCCAAATTTAGATAAACTAGACTGATCCTAGTAAGAAGTATTATCAGAAGCAAAGCTGAAACAAAGATTTCATAGCATACTGGTAAGGTTAAAACAGTACATTTATTGTTAACCATAGAATCATAGAATGGTTCAGGTTAGAAGGGACCTTTAAAGATCATCTAGTCCACCTCCCCTGCAGTAAGCAGGGACCTCTTCAACCAGGTCAGGGTGCTCAGAGCCCCATCCAACCTGACCTCGAATGTTTCCAGGGATGGGGCATCTACAACCTCTCCGGACAACCTGTTCCAGTGTTTTACCACCCTCATTGTAAAAAATTTCTTCCTTCTATCTAGTCTGAATCTACCCTATTTTAGTTTAAAGCCATTACCCCTTGTCCTATTGCAGCAGGTCCTATTAAACAGTCTGTCCCCATCTTTCTTATAAGCCCACTGTAAATGTTAAAAGGCTGCAATAAGGTCTCCCTGGAGCCTTCTCTTCTCCAGGCTGCACAACCTCAACTCTCTCAGCCTGTCCTTGCAGGAGAGGGGCTCCAGCCCTCGGAACATTTTTGTGGCTTCCTCTGGACCTGCTCCAACAGGTCCATGTCTTTCCTGTGCTGAGGACTCCAGAGCTGGATGCAGTACTCCAGATGGGGTCTCACAAGAGCAGAGTAGAGGGACAGAATTCCCTCCCTCGACCTGCTGGCCACGCTTCTTTTGCTGCAGCCCAAGGTATGGTTGGCTTTCTGGGCTGCAAGCGCACACTGTCGGCTCACGTCCAGTTCTTCATCCACTGGTACCCCCCAAGTCGTTCTCCACAGGGCTGCTTTCAATCCCTTCATCCCCCAGCCTGTATTGATAATGGGGGTTGACTTGACCCATGTGCAGAAGCTTGCACTTGGCTTTGTTGAACCTCATGAGGTTTACATGGATCCACTTCTTGAGCGTGTCCAGGTCCCTCTATTCTGTCAGTTTGTCGCCATGCACCATGTGGATCTCTCCAGTAGCTGGGCTTAGACAGTCTTTAACTAATAGCTGGCACCTGTGTCGGTTACTAGCACATGGACATAACGAACCCCCGAGGCCTGCAGCCCCACTCCACTTGCTGGCACAGACCCTGCATGCATGCATACATACCTAGGCTCGCATCTGTGCATACAAAACCCTCTGGCATTTGGCCTGGACTCCCCTGGTTCCTCTGCTAAACAATTCTCGCTGTTGCCTTGCCCTTAGAGACACATAGACACGGGTGCATGCTGCCACCCTCCCCCTTTCTAATTGTCCCTTGATCAAGGGACAAGGCATGGACAGACAGCCCTCTGACCAACAACCCGTTTACACCTGAATGGAGCCCTTTATGCCCTTATCCTATTTTCCAAGGTGTGGTTTAGCCCCAGCCAGCAACTCAGCACCAGGCAGCCGCTCGCTCACTCCCCCTACCCCGATGGGATGGGGGAGAGAATCGGAGGAGTAAGAGTGAGAAACACTCCTGGGTTGAGATAAGAACAGTTTAATAATTGAAATAAAGTAAAATAGTAATGATAATAGTAACAATATAATAATAATAATATACAAAGCAAGTGATGCACAATGCAATTGCTCACCACCCGCCGACCGATACCCAGACAGTTCCCAGCAGCGATCGCTGCTCCCCGGCCAACCCCCCCAGTTTCTATACTGCCCATGACGCCGTATGGTATGGAATGGCCCTTGGGGCAGTTGGGATCAACTCTTCTGGCTGTGCCCCCTCCCAGTTTCTTGTGCACCTGGCGGAGCATGGGAAGCTGAAAAGTCCTTGACTGGCATGAGCAGTGCTGAGCCACAACTAAACCATCAGCGTGTTATCAACATTCTTCTCCTACTAAATCCAAACCACAGCACTGTGCCTGCTACTGGGAAGAAAATTAACTCTATTCCACCCGAAAGCAGGACACAAGGCTTGCTCCTCCCCAAGCCACTTTTATGCCTTGCTTTCCCCATCTTTAGTTCCTCCAGTAAACATACCATAGTACGTTCTGTGCAATCCCTAAATGCACTTCCCCTGCATCCCATATTGGGTCCCACAGCCCTTCGGCAGTAACCCCTCTGCAGTCTGTAAGGTGATCTGGAGAACTGCTCCTGCTGCCTTACTGTGCTGTGGGTCGCCCTGGACTGTGGGGCTGATGGTTCTCCAGGACAGCCCTGGGAGGAGCCACTGCAGGAGCTCCATTCACTGGTGTTCCCTCCCGTGCTAGTGCCTCTACTTGAGCTTATGGGGATGAGCTTTTTATCAAATAACCTACCAGGGAACCACAGTTAAAGCTTTGGAAGAATGCTCTAAAAGTAGAATAATCCAAAGAGATTTTGGTAGTTCGAGCCATTTGCAGGATAATCTTTTGACGGGCAGCAACTTGAAGAGATGTCACTGCCCATTTTGTTGATTTCAGTCATGTTTCAAGGAAGCATGTGCAGAAGGGGCCTAAGAGAGGTAGCAGGCCCGTGCTCCCTGCCCCCCCCCCCGGAGCCCGGTGCTTTTGGAATTTTCTTTCTCCATCTCTCTCTGCCTGGCCCGTTTCTTCATTCCTCCTTGTCTGCCCTATAGCCCATGGGATCCTTTGCCTTTCTGTGTCTCTCTCTGGCCAGCTCTCTGCCCCTGTTCATGAATTCCTCCCTCTCTGCCATGTAGCCTGTCGCAGGGGGCTGTGACGGGGCCCAGGGTAGGAGGTGACACGCTGTGGGGGTCAGGCAATGGCCCCCTGTTCCTGCTGGGCTCCAGCTGTGGGCCGGGGCTGGAGGAGCCCCAGGTGCGGGCAGTGAAGCTGATGGCCAGGGCCCCTCCCTGTAAAGGGGTGGCTGCCGGTGGAGGGGCTGGGGCTGCCGGTGCTGCCCTGCCCCGCCCCGGGGGGCTGTGGAGGGGCCGGTGTGAGGCAAGGGGAGGAGCGGAGCCGCCCTCGCTGCTGCTGCCTGGCCACCAAAAATGGGTACTGCAGCCCCAGCCTTTCTCTGTCTCTGGCCAGCGCTCTGCCCCTGTTCGTGAATTCCTCGTTCTCCGCCCTATAGCCTGTCGCTTTTGTCCTTTGTCCATCTCGCTGTCTCTGGCTCCCCGAGGACCCCATTTTAGAATTGCCCCGCCCTCTTCTTTCTGTACGCATAGCTACCCGTTTTGCTCTCCCGCTCTCTTTTTTCCGGCTCCCTGTCCCTATTTTTTTATTTCTTCCCTCTCTGCCCTGCAGCGTGTAGCTGTGGGGTTTGGTTTGCGTGGTTTGCCCCGGCCCCGGCCCCGGCCCCTTCCCTCCGTTGTTCGCTTTCCCGGGCTCGGTGCTGCCGCCCGGTGACCAAAGCTGGGTACTGCAGCTCCAGCCGGGCGCATGCGCGGTGGCGGGCTTTGGCGCTCTCGCTGCTGCCACCCTGTGACCAAAAGTGGGTACTGCAGCCCGGGACTGGCGCGTGCGCAGTGGAGCTCCTTCCCGGGCTCGGTGCTGCCACCGTGTGGCCCAAGTCCGGTACTGCAGCTCCAGCCCCGCGCATGCGCAGTGGGGCGCTTTCCGCGGGCCCTCTGCTGCCGCCCCGTGACCACAGTCCGGTACTGCAGCCCGGCAGCCGCCCATGCGCGTTGCTGCCGTCACGGGATCCAGGGGGCCGCCCGTCGGTACCAGCCACGCGGTGCCGCCGTGCTCGGCGCTGCCCGCCGGTAAGGAAACGCCGCTGCAGCGTGATGAGCGGTGGTGGGCGGCGGGCAGGAGCCCCGGTGAGGCGAGCGAGCCCCTTTGGGGGTGCGGGGGTGTCGCCTGCCCGCTGGCCCCGTGCTCTCGGGAGAGCCCCGTGTGTTCCCTCAGGGGGAGGCCGGCCGAGCGAGGGAGGGCAGACTTTGGCCTGTTGAGGACGCTGGTTGGGAAAGTCCCTTGGGAGGCAGTCCTGAAAGGCAAAGGGGTCCAGGAAGGCTGGGCCTTCTTCAAGAAGGAAGTCTTACGGGCGCAGGAGCGGGCTGTCCCCGCGTGCCGTGAGACCAACCGGTGGGGGAAACAACCGGCCTGGCTGCATAGGGAGCTTTTGCGGGAAAAAGGGAGAGTCTACCGCCTTTGGAAGAAGGGGCAGGCAACTCAGGAGGAGTACAGGGATCTCGTTAGGTCATGCAGGGAGGAAATTAGAAAAACAAAAGCCCAGCAAGAAGTCAATCTGGCCACTGTTGTAAAAGATAATAAAAAATGTTTTTATAAGTACATCAACAATAAAAGGAGAGCCAAGGAGAATCTCCATCCTTTGCTGGATGGGGGGGGAACATTGTCACTGAGGATGAAGAAAAGGCCGAGGTACTTAACGCCTTCTTTGCCTCTGTGTTTAATAGCCAGACCGGTCATCCCCAGGGTACTCAGTCCCCTGAGCTGGAAGATAGGGATGGGAACCAGAATGGAGCCCTCATAGTCCAGGAGGAAGCAGTTAACGACCTGCTACACCACCTGGATGCTCACAAGTCTATGGGGCCAGATGGGATCCACCCGAGAGTACTGAGGGAGCTGGCAGAGGAGCTTGCCAAGCCACCCTCCATCATCTATCAGCAGTCCTGGTTAACAGGGGAGGTCCCTGATGACTGGAGGCTTGCCAATGTGACACCCATCTATAAGAAGGGCCGGAAGGAGGACCCAGGAACTACAGGCCTGTCAGCCTGACCTCGGTGCTGGGAAAGATTATGGAGCGGTTCATACTGAGTGAACTCAACGGGCACGTGCAGATTAACCGGGGGATCAGGCCCAGCCAGCATGGGTTAATGAAAGGCAGGTCCTGCTTGACCAAGCTGATCTCCTTTTATGACCTGGTGACCCTCCTGGTGGATGAAGGAAAGGCTGTGGATGTCATCTACCTGGACTTCAACAAAGCCTTTGACACCGTCTCCCATAGCATTCTCCTAAGGAAGCTGGCAGCTCATGGCTTGGATGGGCATACTCTTCGCTGGGTAAAAAACTGGCTGGGTGGCCAAGCCCAGAGAGTAGTGGTGAATGGAGTTAAGTCCAGTTGGGAGCCGGTCACGAGCGGTGTTTCCCAGGGCTCCGTTTTGGGGCCAGCCTTGTTTAATATCTTTATCAACGATCTGGATGAGGGGATTGAGTGCACCCTCAGTAAGTTTGCAGAGGACACCAAGTTGGGCGGCAGTGTCGATCTGCTGGAGGGTAGGATGGCCCTGCAGAGGGACCTGGCCAGGCTGGACCCATGGGCCGAGGCCAACTGTGTGAGGTTTAACAAGGCCAAGTGCCGGGTCCTACACTTCGGTCACAACAACCCCATGCAACGCTGCAGGCTTGGGGAAGAGTGGCTGGAAAGCTGCCTGGCCGAAAAGGTCCTGGGGGTGTTGGTTGACAGTGGCTGAACATGAGCCAGCAGTGTGCCCATGTTGCCTTTAAGCAGTGGATCTTGTTACGCTAATGAAATATAGTCCTTGAGTAGTAAAGTAATGCATATTTTGCTACACTGAAGGAGGAAGGGAGGATGGCTAGGCAGCTGGTTGCTGACCTTCGAAGATAAGGGGACAGTAAAACAAAAGAGCATGCACAAAATAGGAGAAACTGGCTAAGAGGTAATTCGGGCAGGGGGAGATTGCACCACCGACCCGATTAAGGACTGAAGCAAGTACCCCCCCACACTCCTCCTGCACAAGCACAGTGAATTAAAGACACACTGTAGTTTAAAAGACTACGCGAGAAAACTGTTAACCAATGAAGATGAGCGCATGAAGACAGGTTAATGATTATGTATTAGAAAGGTGTGGAGATTGTATGGTCAATGTATAAATAAGGGAATAGAATCCGAAATTGCTGTGCTTGATTTGTGGAATTCTTCCACCTTGCACCCTGCGCAGAATAAAGCAATATCTCCTTTCAAAACCATTTTTGCTTTCGGGAGCTTTATTTCCAGGTAACACCCAGGTGGCCAAGAAGGCCAACAGCATCCTGGCTTGTATCAGGAATAGTGTGGCCAGCAGGAGCAGGGAGGTGATTGTCCCCCGTACTCGGCGCTGGTGAGGACGCACCTGGAATACTGTGTCCAGTTTTGGACCCCTCACTACAAGAAGGACATGGGGGTGCTGGAGCGTGTCCAGAGAAGGGCAGCGGAGCTGGGGAAGGGTCTGGAGCACAGGGCTGGTGGGGAGCGGCTGAGGGAGCTGGGGGTGTTCAGCCTGGAGAAGAGGAGGCTGAGGGGAGACCTGATCGCTCTTGTCCTGGTTTCGGCTGGGATAGAGTTAATTTTCTTCCTAGCAGCAGGCATAGTGCTGTGTTTTGGATTTAGTAGGAGAAGAATGTTGATAACACGCTGATTTTTTTAGTTGTTGCTGAGTACTGCTTATGCTAGTCAAGGACTTTTTCAGCTTCCCATGCTCTGCCAGGCGCACAAGAAACTGGGAGGGGGCACAGCCAGAATAGTTGATCCCAACTGCCCCAAGGGCTATTCCATACCATATGACATCATGCTCAGTATATAAACTGGGGGGGGGTGCCCAGGGAGCAGTGATCGCTGCTCGGGAACTGTCTGGGTATCGGTCGGCGGGTGGTGAGCAATTGCATTTGTGTATCATTATTATTATTATCATTATTATACTGTTACTATTATCATTACTATTTTACTTTATTTCAATTATTAAACTGTTCTTATCTCAACCCAGGAGTGTTTCTCACTCTTACTCCTCCGATTCTCTCCCCCATCCCATCGGGGTAGGGGGAGTGAGCGAGCGTCTGCGTGGTGCTTAGTTGCTGGCTGGGGCTAAACCACGACAGCTCTCTACAACTACCTGAAAGGAGGGGGCAGGGAGGGGGGTGTTGGTCTCTTCTCCCAAGTAGTTAGCGATAGGATGAGAGGAAATGGGCTTAAGCTGCGCCAGGGGAGATTTAGATTGGGTATTAGGAAAAATTTCTTCATGGGAAGAGTGGTCAAGCATTGGACCAGGCTGCCCAGAGAGGTGGGGGAGTCCCCATCCCTGGAAGTGTTCAAAAAATGGGCAGAGGTGGCACCTGGGGACATGGTTCAGTGGGCATGGGGGTGTTGGGTTGACGGTTGGACTGATGATCTTAGAGGGCCTTTCCAACCTTAATGATTCCTAGTTTTTACTCTCATTGTAAATAATCTAGCCACCAAGCCAGGAAATTGCTACTCTACCCTTAATTTGTTTAGTTATGGACTTGGTAATGTTAGGTTAGTGGTTGGACTGGATGATTTAAAGGTCTTTTCCAACCTAAACAATTCTATGATTCTATGCTGCCAGTGCCGAAAAGCTGATGAAAAATTGCAGTTACTGGAGCATGCCTCGTTCCTGCATCGGTCCCTTGGGAGTCTCGAATGTTTTCCTTTCAGGTAAAAGAACAAACTTTCATCTAGGATAAATTAAGAGCTGCCTGTTACTTTTGTTAGGGTCAAGTTTTTCTCTTCTGTTTGTTCATACTAGTTTTATGGGCAAGTTGGAAATAGCCTTTTATTTTTCTGTGCGTCGCTAAATTTTTAGTAAAATGTGGTGTCGGCATAGTTGATTTTTGAGCAGCTAGATGCCAGTAGAAGCATAATGAATGACACGTGATGGAAACCGGTGCTTAAGCTTGATTTGAATGTGATTTTTTTTGTTTCTTTGTTTGCTTTCATTAGAATGTTGGTGGCGTGTTGTCCTGTGGCTCAATCCGCATTCTGCTCCATGGAACCTTCGATCTAGGACTTTGAAGTAAAAAAAGCTTGCCCTTCCAAAAAAGGGCTGGTCATTCATAGGATTGAGGTGTAGACTTGGAGAGTCTCTTAAGTACATGATCAGAATTGAAGCCAAATTTCACTTAATGTTCCTGCTGTTTGTCTTCACTTTCATGAATGTCCTTGCTGCTCCCTCATGGTTGGGAGCTCTGAACTGTCATTTTTTTTCAGTCTCTAACACATTTGGGTTCCCCCAACCTCCCCCCCCCGCCCCCTGCCAAGGAGAGGCTATGTTTGAAAGTTAATTAGTGTCCTCACAAACGCGTCAGTCAATAAAACTGAATTACGGTTATTAAAACCATAAGCATGATACCAGTCGTAGAGATCTGGGCTACTTGTGAATGTGTATTCGTCACATGCAAATGTCATCGGGGAAACAGATCGCCTGTGCTTCATGCTCTGACAAGACAGCATGGTGAGACAGGGAGGAGCTCCGAAAGGAAAAAAAGATACATGGTCATGGTTTTGGTTTGTTGTTGCTTGGTTTTGGTGTGTTGGGTTTTGATGTTTGGGGGGTTTTTGGTTTTTTGTTGGTTGGTTGTTTTTTTGTTTGTTTGTTTTAAAAAGAGCGCAGTGTTGACCGGTGGCAGCCTGCAGGGCTCTGTTGCTGCCTGACCTCTCCTTTTCTGCTCTTTCCCTCCTCTTTCATGGCTCTAATTTTAATTTGGATCATTTTAGAAGAGCAGTGAAGTTACTTGCCTGTGTCCATGTGGTGGTAATACCAGGAAGGTAAATGCTTGAACCAGTAGCGAGTCACTTGGCTACAAGTAGCATTTCTGAAGGAAGAACAGCAGTAACAAGAAGCAAATAGCAAGTCACCAGAAATGTGCGTGTGTCAAAGACATCGAAGTTTTATTGCCAAATGTTGTTTGGTAATGTGTTCCAAATGGCTATTTTTGGTAAGCATAAATTTTTCGGGAAAGCCAGGGTCGTGTGTGCAAAAATAGTTCCCTCTGTGCGTCCTGCTACGTAAATAGCATGAGAGGATAGGCTGTGCAGTGGCAGGGCAGTTGTTCCCTACTCTCAGTATTGCTGTAGTAGCGTTGCAATATTTCGACCTAACAGATGGGTTTAGGAATGGAAAGAGAATGCCTGTTTTCTGTAAAGGCTCTAAATGCCGACCCTTTGTCTGCCGCTTTTCTGTGCGTGAGATGAAGCTATTTTATTTTTCTCCCTTGTTCCTGGTCTAAATATTTCTGAAGCCGTTGCTGCTCTCGGGAAAGCCAAAGGCACCTGGATTTGTGCAGCCGGAAAGAAAGGGGCGGGGGGGGGGGACCCAACCAAAAAAAAACCCCATCAAAAGCCCAAAAGAACCCCTCTTTCTCAAGAATGAAACCAAAAGCAAGAATCACCAGTTTTTATGTTGTGGAGAAGCGCTGAAAAACCCCAGAATTGAATATGTTTGGAAAAAGCAAACAAATGCCAGTTTCTATTGTGGAAATGCCAAAAAGAAAAAAAGGAAAAAACTAGAACAAAACCCAGACAAACCCCATGTCCTGGTTTCGGCTGGGATAGAGTTAGTTTTCTTCCTAGTAGCAGGCACAGTGCTGTGGTTTGGATTTAGTAGGAGAAGAATGTTGATAACACACTGATGTTTTTAGTTGTTGCTCAGTACTGCTTATGCTAGTCAAGGACTTTTCAGCTTCCCATGCTCTGCCAGGTGCACAAGAAACTGGGAGGGGGCACAGCCAGAAGAGTTGATCCCAACTGCCCCAAGGGCCATTCCATACCATACGGCGTCATGGGCAGTATAGAAACTGGGGGGGGTTGGCGGGGGAGCAGCGATCGCTGCTCGGGGACGGGCTGGGCATCGGTCGGTGGGTGGTGAGCAATTGCATTGGGCATCACTTGCTTTGTATAATATTATTATTATTATTATTATTATATTGTTACTATTATCATTACTATTTTACTTTATTTCAATTATTAAACTGTTCTTACCTCAACCCTGGAGTGTTTCTCACTCTTACTCCTCCGATTCCCTCCCCCATCCCATCGGGGTAGGGGCAGTGAGCGAGCGTCTGCGTGGTGCTTAGTTGCTGGCTGGGGCTAAACCATGACACCCCAGCCCCTAATTTGGGCTAAATGTGGGGTGAAACGCTGGCAGTTTGAGGAGCACCGCCGAGCGTTATCCAGCGTGAATCCGCTGTGGGTCAGTTATGCGGCGCGGATCGGATCGCCTGCTGCGGGTTGTCCCAGGTGAGTTACCTGCTGTGGATTACCCCGGGCGGACCCCCTGGCATAGATCATCCCCACGCGTGTCCCCCCCATGCACCTTTTCAGCCGCATGTACCCCTTTGTCCGTCCGTGTCCTCCTCCCCGTCCCCCTTGTCTCCCTGCCCTCCCAAATGCTTTCCACCCGAGCGTCCCCCTGCACGAGGCTTTCCCCGAGGTGAGTTGTTTTTCCCCGGGGACGTGCCCCCGCCTCCGCCCCACCATATTGGGCACAGCCCCCCATAACCCCTCTGCTTCTGGGCCCTCAGGGCGCTGCTTGCGGCCCCCCAGACGCTTCCCTGCACCCCGCTCCCAGCCCCATCTCCCTCCTCCGCTCTTTGGGATTTGTGCTGGGAACGGCGTTGATGACACGCTGGTGTTCTAGCCACTGCCGAGCAGCGTTTGCACCGAGCTGAGGCTTTTTCGGCTCCTCGTACCGCCCCGCCGCCGAGCGGGCTGGGGGGCACGAGGGGTTGGGAGGGGGCACGGGCGGGACAGCTGACCCCAACTGACTAAAGGGCCGTTCCGGACTACACGACGTCGTGTTCTCAGCTAATCGAGAAGCCCTGCACAGGAAGCATTCCTCGCGTGTAGGCGGGATGAGGAGAGCAGAGGTGAGGACAGCGCAGAGGTGAGGACAGGTGCACAGAGAACAGCGAAGCCCAAGAATCGCCAGCGTGTTGCTCATTCGCATCCGGGTCCTGCAGCGGCAGCCCGGCGCATGCGCTTTGCCGCGCTCTGTGCTGCCACGTGGTGCGCGAAATGCGGTCGTGAAGCTCCGGCTCCGCGCATGCGCAGTGGGGCTCTTTCCCGTGGCTCGGTGCTGCCACCCGGTGACCAAAATTTGGTACTGCAGCCCCAGCCCCGCTCGATCGCCGAAGAGTGCCGGGAGTCGCCGAAGGGCGGCGGGGAGTGCCGAAGAGTGCCGGGAATCGCCGAAGGTTAGCGGCGAGTGCCGAAGAGTGCCGGGAATCGCCGAAGGGCGGCGGCGAGTGCCGAAGGGTGCCGGGAATCGCCGAAGGGCGGCGGGGAGTGCCGAAGAGTGCCGGGAATCGCCGAAGGGCGGCGGGGAGTGCCGAAGAGTGCCGGGAATCGCCGAAGGGCGGCGGGAATCGCCGAAGGCAGGCGGGAATTGCCAAGGGGAATCGGGGAGTGCCGAAGGGAGGCGGGAATTGCCCTCGGGACGCCACTCAGACCCATGGGTCCCTCAGGGGGGCACCGCTGGGTCCCAGGGGGGCAACGAACCTCCCCCCTGCTGGGGGGGTGGTGCCGCTGTACGCCCCCCGCCGCCCCGTCTCCCCAGTTCGGGGGGGTTCACCCAGCTGTGCCCCCCCCCTCCTCCCGGGGTCCCCCCTCCCCGGGATGCCGGGGGCCACCCACGGCCCCATCCCCGTCCTCCGCATGTTCGGGGTGACGGCAGCCGGCACCAGCGTCTGCCTCCACGTCCACGGCTTCGCCCCCTACTTCTACGTCCTGGGGCCCCCCGTGAGTCGGGGACCCCCCCCCGAACACCCCCTCACACCCACCCCCCCGCAGCTACGCCCGGGGATTCTCTAGTGCCTCCTGTAAGGGTTGTGCTCCCCATGGCAGGAGGGGGCTCCGTGCCCCCCCCAAATTCCCCCAACACCCCCAAAACTCCTCTGACCCCCCCCAGCGCCCTGGGAGCCACCCCTAGCTGTCTCTGTGGTTTCTCCACTGTCTCGTACAAGGGTTGTGCTCCCTGTGGCATATGGGGGGGGTCATGGGGGTACAGGGGGAGATTGGGGGGTCATGGGGGGACATCAGGGGTCACGGGAGGACAGGGGGACATTGGGGGTCATGGGGGGGACATCAGGGAGGTCATAGGTGGTACAGGGGGACATTGGAGGGTCACAGGGGGACATTGGGGTCACAGGAGGGATGGGGGACATCAGAGGGGGACATCGAGGGGGTCACAGGCTGCAGGGGTCTCTTTGCCTTAAAAAAGAGGGTCTCTTTGCCTTACTGGTGGTTGGCGGTTGAACTCTTTTTATCTCAACCCATGAGTTTTCTCACTTTTTATTCATGTCTCATTCTACGAAATAATCAGAAAAGAACTTTCAAGATGCTGCTGCCGTCCGGTGACCGCTGCAGCTCGGCAGCCGCACGTGCGGGGGTGCGTCCATGTGCTCGGCAGTGCCGTCCGTCGGTAACAGCCACGCGATGCCGCCGCACCTGCGGGGCGATGCCGCCGTGCTCGGCGCTGCCCGCCAGTAAGGAAACGCCGCTGCCGCCCCCGGCCGTGCTCTCGGCGCGCACGAGGCGGAACAGCAGTGCCGGTGCTGGCCCTGGGCGAGCGCGGTTCCCGCAGCGCTGGCACCGCGCGGGTCGGCAGCAGCACCGCCGCAGCCTTGGCTGCCGCTGCAGCGCGGCAGGGTGCTGGGCGTGATGAGCGGTGGCGGGCGGCGGGCAGGAGCCCCGGTGAGGCGAGCGAGCCCCTTTGGGGGTGCAGGGGTGTCGCCTGCCCGCTGGCCCCGTGCTCTCGGGAGAGCCGGGAGAGCCCCGTGTGTTCTCTCAGGGGGAGGCCGGCCGAGCGAGCGGAGTTACAGCAGAGGAAGGGAGGAGAGAGGCTGAAAGCAGCGTCTGAGCTGGCAAATTCTCCCAAGGGCGAGAGCTGCGGTGAGTCCCGGGCCCTCGGGGCCCTGTCTCCCCTGCCGTGCGTCCGATTGCCTCCCTGCCCCGCCCCTGGCCCCCTCGCTTTCCCACGCTGCTGCGATTTCTACCCCCGGCCCCCGCCCCTTCCCTGCACCTCTCTTCTCCTTTCTCTTCTCTCCCACTCCCTCTTCCTCTCTTCCTTCATCTCGCTTGTTCTACCACTCCCTTTTTCTCTCTGCGCTTTTGTCCTGCTACCTCTCCCTCCTTTTTTTTTTTTTTCCTCCATTCTCCATCTTGGTCCTGCAGCCCATCGCTGGTTTTTTCCTTTTTCCATCTCTTTGTCCTGATCTGTGTCTGTCTCTTTACCGCGCCCCCCGCCCCAACTTTCTCTGGCCTGTTCCCTGGCGTCCTCTTCCTCGCTGCGCCTGTACGTGCTGCTCCGTGTCCCTGCCTTCCTATCGCTCTCCTGCCTTCCTTCTCTTTCTCTCCCTATCCCTTTGTCAGCCTTGGTTCTGTCTCTCTCCCTGTCTCTCATGATTCTTTCTTAATCTGCACCCTGCTCCCTGTCCCATTTCTTTTCTTCTCTCTGCCCTCCATCCTCCCCCTGACTTTTTGCCTGTATATCTCCGTACTGCTGCCTGTCCCATTGTTTCTCGCTACACCCCCCCCCGCCCAGCTCGTCGTCCCGTTATTCCCCTCTGTCCTGCTCCCTTTCTTCTCATCCTGCAGCCCAGCGCTGGTTTGTCTTTCTCCCTCTCTTTGTCCTGATCCGCACCTCTCTTCTTCCCTCAATCTCTCTGGCTCATTCTCTATCTTTTTTTCCTCCCTCCCTCCCTCTCACGCAGGTTCTCTCTCCAGCCGGCTGCTGCCCGCTCGTCACTTTCCCTCTGGCCTGCTCCATGACCCTGTTCGTTCTTCCGCGGTGTCCCTGTAGGACTACTCGTGCCTTTTTTTTTAGCGATGTGTGCATCTCGCTCCCTCATTTTATTTTTTCTTCCTGTTCCTCTGCCCTGCTCCCCATTGCGCTCTCTTCGTTTTCCATATCGGCTGCTCCGGTAACGACCGCTAAATTGTGCCAGGGGAAGGAGGGAGTGTACGGGCACCGAGCCCCGGAGCAGACTTGCTCCCGGGACTTGTAGGCTTTAATGAATAAACACTTGCTGTCTCCTTTGCACTATGGGGCTGTGTTTGCAGTGCTTTGTGCTTGGTGAGCGGCTGCCAGAGAGTCCAGGGGAGCAGGTTACGTGGTGGGTGTCAGGGGCCATGGCTGCAGGTGTGGGCTGGGGCTGGAGGAGCCCCGAGGGTGGGGGCTGATGGTGATGGCCCCTCAGTGCAAAAGGGCTGCAGCCTCGGGGGATGGTGCTGCTGGGGCACGCCTGCCCGAGAGCGCCGATGAGTCGCAAGGACGTTTGCAACCCAGCGGTGGGACCGGCTGATGGTCGGTCGGCGTTGGGCCCCGTCAGGGCAGGTCCCAGGGCTTTTGTGAGAGCTGGTGGAGAGGAGCAGGAGATGGCTGCCCCCGCCCCTCTGGGTACCTGGAGACCTTCCCACCCCCTGGAAAAGGCGCTGGGTGCCTCCCCAACTCCACAGAACTCCTCCAGCCCTGCTCGCCCCGTGCAGCTGCCCCCAGCTCCGGCAGCTCCTCTGAAGCCTGTCCCGTGGCCACAGACGGCCCCCAAACGCTGTCCTCACGGCCGCAGGCTGGCCCTTGAACACGCTGTATTCTCCATAAATGCTGGTGCCGTTAGCATTGGTTTGGGGAAGGAGCTCGTGCCGAAGGAGGGGTTCCAGCCTGACGAGAGCTACGGTCGGTCATCGGTGTGGATAACAGGGGCTTGTTCTTTCTCTCTCGCAGGGGCGGTGCTGAGGAGTCAGTTGTTGGTTCCTCTCCAGGGACGTTGTTGACTGCCCCTGGCTTGGACTTGCGTGGTTTTTGCCTTTGGCCCCGTTCTCCTGGCGGCACGGGCGAAAAGGAGACAGGCGGAGCGCTTCCTGATTGTGGCCAGGAGCTGCTGCGGCTGAATCTGGGGAGGCCGGAGACAGGTAAAGCAGCTGAAGAATAAAATAAAGAGGGTCCAGCCGGCAGCTGCCTCCCGCTGCGGGCAAGAGAGCGCCTGCCTCTGCGGATGAGGAAGGATCCCTCCTTGTAGTTGCAGAGCACACAAGCGAGCGAGGCGACGTGTCTGGGCAGCCATGTCTCATGAGAGCTGTAAGAGACCCGTGTATCCTCTTAGGTAGAGGACAGCCGAGGGACCGGAGTCACAGAAGAGGAAGGGAGGAGAGAAGGAGAAAGCAGCATCCGAACAGGCAAGTTCTTCTGGCAGCGCCGAGAGCAAGAGCTGTGGTGAGTCCCAGGCCCTCAGGGCCCTGTCTCCCCTCCCGTGCGTCTGGGTCCCTCCCTGTCCCACCCCGGCCCCCTCGCTTTCCCACGCTGCTGCAATTTTTTTTTTCTGTGTGCGTGTTAAAACTTCCGCCCGCCCTCTTCTCCCCTGTACCTCCTTTCTCCATCTCGCTCTGCGTGGCTGCCTGTCCCCATCTTTTAGGTCCTCCCTCTCTCCGCCCTGTAGCCCGTGTCTACTTTTTCCTTCCGCGTCTCTCTGCCCAGCACCCAGCCACTGTTTTTGCGTTCCTCCCTCTGTGTCCTGTAGCCCATCTCTGGCTCTCTTTGTCTGTTGAAGACCTGTCCCTGTTGGTCAAGGTCTTCTTTCCAGCCCCGTGGCACGTTGCGATTCTGTTTCTTTCTCCGCCTCAGTCTCTCTCCGTCCGGCTCCCTCTCTTTGTGTATTAATTCCACGTTCTCTGTCCCATAGCCCCACGCTTTTTGTTTGCCTTTCTCCATCTCACTATGTCTGGCACCCTGGCGCTATCTTTTATTTCCTCCCTATCCATCTTGTACCCATCGCTGTTTTTTTGGGGGTTTTATTTCTCCACGTCTCTCTGTCTGGCTCCCGGTCCCTGCTCTTTACTTCCTCCCTTTTCCCTGTAGCCCACTGCTATTTTTGTCCATTCTACACCGTGTTCTGTCTGGTCCCCCACCCCTATTTGTTGATTCCTCCCTCTCTGCCCCATGGCCCGTCGCTTTCCCCCCATTTTATTTCTGCCTCTCTTTCTGTCCATCTCCCCATCCCTGGTTTTCAAATTCCTCACTCTCTGCCCTGTCGCCCGTGTGATCTTTTGGCTTTCTCCGTCTCTCTCTGGCCAGCTCTCTGCCCCTGTTCATGACTTCTCCCTCTCCGCCCTGTAGCCTGTTGCTTTTCTACTTTCTGCATCTTGCTGTCTCTGGATCCCCGAGGACCCTATTTTAGAATTGCCCCCCCCTCTTCTTTCTGTACACATTGCAACCATTTGTGCCCTTCTGCTCTCTTTTTTCTGGCTCCTTGTCCCTATTTCTTAATTCTTCCCTCTCCGCCCTGCAGCGTGTAGCTGCGGGGTTTGGTTTGCATTGTTCCCCCCCAGCCCCGACCCCTTCCCTCCGTTGTTCGCTGTCCTGGCTCCCTGTCCCTGCTGTTTCATTCCTCCCTCTCTGCCCTGCTCTTGCCGCTGTTTTGTCTTTCCCCACGTCTCTCAGTCCAGCTTCCTGCCCCTGTTCTTTTCTCCTCCCTCTCTGTCGTACTGCCCATCCCAGGTTTCTCCCACATCTCCATCCTGCTCCCCGTCCCTCTTTGTCAGTCTCTGTCCAGCTCCCTCTCCCCCTTTCTGCGGCCTCTCTCCCTGCTGCTTCTTTCTCCACCTCTGTCGGGCTCCCTCGTCCCCGTCCTTCTCTTGCTGTCCCATTCCCTGCCTCGTGCTTTCTCTCTACACCCCCCTGTCCAGCGCCCCGCTCCTCATTTTTGGCATCCTCCACCTCTGTCCGTTCCCCACCGAACCGACGAGCGTGGCTCCCGGAACCACTGCCAAGGTGTCCCAGGGGCAGGGGGAGCGTTGGGGGCCCCGAGCCCCGGAGCAGACTCGCTCCCGGGCAAGGTTACGTGTGTGACTGAATAAACACTCGCCGGCTGCATTTGCGCTCCCTTTGCACCGGGCAAGGGGCTGTGATGGGGCCCAGGGTAGGAGGTGACACGCTGTGGGGGACAGGCAATGGCCCCCTGTTCCTGCTGGGCTCCAGCTGTGGGCCGGGGCTGGAGGAGCCCCAGGTGCGGGCAGTGAGGCTGATGGCCAGGGCCCCTCCCTGTAAAGGGGTGGCTGCTGGTGGAGGGGCTGGGGCTGCCGGTGCTGCCCTGCCCCGGGGGGCTGTGGAAGGGCCGGTGTGAGGCAAGGGAGGAGCGAAGCGGTTGTCGGGCTGTGGCTGCACCTGCACCGAGGGATAAGGTGAGCAGGGGCCGA
The DNA here is from genome assembly GCF_030463565.1 of Pelecanus crispus. NCBI lineage: Eukaryota > Metazoa > Chordata > Aves > Pelecaniformes > Pelecanidae > Pelecanus > Pelecanus crispus. Next base: position 133,399,597 of record NC_134645.1, read on the forward strand.
GTGATGGACCGGGAGGGCGACGGTGCCTGCGGGGGAGCGAAGGGCTGCCGCGCCGTGTCGTGTCGTGTCGCGTCGCGTCACAGCTGCCGGCGAGGGGAGCCCGGGCGCAGGGCGGGTGCCGCGCCGTGTGCCGGAGCCGGGCGGCGGGGGCTGCCTGAGGAGCGCGGGGCTGCGCCGAAGGCTCGGCAGGGCTCCCGGGGGCGCCGGCGGGCGGGGGGAACGGCGGCGTCCCTGCAAGGGAGAGAGCGGGGCCGGCTGCCTCCCGCGGCGTGCCGGCAGCTGCGGTGCTGGGAAAGGGGCTTGCGGTCGGCCATGTTGCCTGCGCGGAGCATGCCGGGAGCTGTAGTTTTCGCGGCACGGCCCAGTCACGCGGCAGCCTGGTGGCCGAATCGCGGTGCTGCGTCCCGGCGTTCGCGCGCTGTGTGTGGCCCCTCCGGCGCGCCGTCGGTGTCCGGCGCATGCGCGGTGTGCGGGAGCGGCATGGCGGCGCGGCGGGCGCGATTGCCGGTGGCGGGTGAGGGCCAGGAGCAGCGGCGATGTGATGTGATGTGAGTGAGCCCCTTTGGTGGGTGCAGGGCTGTCTGCTGCCCGCCGGGCACCCGGGGGTGGCGGGAGGGGAAGCTTCAAAGCTGCCGCTGCGGCAGGCTGCCGGGCAGCTGGGGGCGAGCGGGGTCGGGGCAGCCCCAGGGAGTTCCCCGAGAGAGAGCGGCGATAGGAGGGAAGGAGGAGGACATGCCCCAGGCACAGACGCAGGGCACGTCCCCAACTCGCCAGGGCTCCCCCTGAGCGCCCCCCCGGGCCCGCTGAGCCCATGCAGCTGCCCCCAGCTCCAGCACCTGCCCTGAAGCCTGTCCTGTAGCCCTAGATCACCCCCAAGCCCTGTCGCGAAGGCTGGGAGCTGGCCCTCGAACGCGCTGGATTCTCCCTTAATGCGGTACTGATAGCAGCAGTGCAGGGAAGGAGCGGTGTCTGCCGAGGTCCCTGCATAAGGAGGGGCTGTGGCCGGGGGCAGGCTCTGGTAATAATGGCCACTGGTTGTTCTTTCCCCCTCCCAGAGGCTGCGCTGAGGACCCGGTTGCCCGTTCCTCCCCTGGAGATGCCGTTGACTGCCCCAGCTTCAGGTTGGCGTGGGTTGTCTGTGCCTGGCCTCACTCTCCTAGCGGTGTGGGGGCAAAAGAAGATTGGCGGAGCGCTTGCTGGCTGTGGAGGAGAGCTGCTGTGGCTGAAGCTGGTGAGGGCAGAAAAGGGCAAAGCAGCTGAAGAATACACTAAAGAGGGTGCAGCCGGCAGCTGCCTCCTGCTGCGGGCAAGAGAGCGCCTGCCTCTCCAGGTGAGGAAGGGTCCTTCTTTGTAGTTGCAGAGCGCACGAGCGAGCGAGGCGACGTGTCTGGGCAGCCATGTCTCGTGAGAGCTGTAAGAGACCCGTGTATCCTCTTAGGTGGAGGACAGCCGAGCCACCGGAGTTACAGAAGAGGAAGGGAGGAGAGAAGGAGAAGGAAGCATCCAAACTGGCAAATTCTCACGGTAGTGTTGAGAGCAAAAGTTGCGGTGAGTCCCGGGCCCTCAGGGCCCTGTCTCCCCTCCCAGTCCTTTTAGCTCTCCTCACCTCTCTGTTCTTCTCTCCTGACCCCTGTCTGTCTGTCTGTCTCTCTCTCTCTCTCTCTTCCATCCTCTGTCTCTGTCCTGCCACCGTCGTGTTTTTTTCCTTTTCAATCTCTTTCTCCTGATCTGCGTCTGTCTCTTTTTCCCCACAACTGCTCTCACCTGTTCCCTAGCGTTCTTTTCCTCTCTGTGCCTGTATGTGCTGGTCCGTGTCCCTGCCTTCCTATCTCCCTCCTTCCTTCCTTCTCTTTCTCTCTCCCCCTCTCCCTTTGTCTTGCTCACTGTCACTGCTTTTTTTCATTCTGTAACTCACCGTCTGCTTCCTGCCCTAGTTTTTGTTGTCCTCTGTCTCCCTGCAGGGCTCCTAATACCTCTCTTTCTTTCTCCACCCCCCTGTTCTTCTCAAGGTCTTTGTCTTTCTCTCTCTCTTATTGTCATTATTCTTGTCTGCTGCTCTGTCTCGCTTCCTATCCCATCGTTTCTCGCTATATTCCTTTGTCCCCCTCCCTGCCCGTATTCATGTTTGTCTCTGTCCTGTTGACTGTCCCAGGTTTCTTTCTCTTCCATCCTGCTGCTGCCCTGACTCCCCCCCCCCCCGCCCTGCTCCCTGTCGCTCTTTCTGTCTCTTGTGCTCTGTCCCTGCTGCTTTTTTCTCCATCTCTGTCCAGCTCTCTTCCCTTTCTTTTTTCCCTCTTGCTGTCCCTCTGTCCTGCTCCCTCTCGCTGTCTTTCTCATCTGTCTTTCTCTCTGCCCCGTTCCCTCTTCTGTTTGTTCTAACTGTACCCCCCTGCCCAGCTGGCTGTCCCTTCTTTCCTTTCTCTTTTCCCCAGTATTTTTTCCATTGCCATATCTCTCTGTCCCACTGCTCATCACAGTTGGTTTTTTTCCTCCAATGCTGTCCTGCGTGCCGTCCCTTTTTCCTCTCTCTGTCATTCTGTCGTGCTCCCTGTGTCTCTATTTTTAATTTTTCCATCTCTGTCCTGCAGCCCGGTGCTGTTTTTTTCCCCCCTCCCTCTCTTTGTCCTGCTACCCATCCTAGGCCTTTTTCCCCTCTATCTCTGTCCTGCTTCCTGGCTTTAATTTTTGCCTGTCTTTCCACCTTTGTCCTGCCTTCCTCTCCCTTTTTTCTCTCTCTGGATCACCTTGTCTTGCTCCCTGTCTTTCTCGGACAAGCTGTGTCTTGCTCCTTGGCTTTCTTCCCCACCCTCCCCATCTCCTAGCCTTCGTCCTGTCTGTCTTTTTTCTTTGTCTGTCCTTCTGCCCCGGTGCTTCTTTCTCCACCTCTGTTCTGCTCCCTGCCCCTTGTTTCCTCTCACTGTCTCTTTGTCTTGCTTCCTCTTGCATCTTTTCGGTCTTCATTTTTCTGTCCTGCTGCCTGCCCGGTCCTTTCTTGCTGTACCTCCCCATGCAGCCGGCTCTCCCGTTTTTCCTTTTCTCTCTTCCTCTGTCCTGCTCCCTGGCCCTTTTTTCTTCTTCATCCATCTCTGTTCTCTAGCCCAGGGCTGGTAATTTTTAAATTTTTCCTTCTTGGTCTCTTTGTGCAGATCTGATCATTTCTTTATTTCTCAATCCCTTTGTCCTGCTGCCTGTCCTTTTTCTCTGCCTGTCTCAGTGTCCTGCCCCCTATCACCGTCTTTGTCCCTCCTTTCTTCTTTCTCTCCTTCCCCGCCCCCAATCTCCCTCTCCCTCCGTCCTGCTCACGGACCCAACGGTTTCTTGCTCTGTCTCTCTGCAGGGCTGTCGGGGGAGAAAGCGGCCCTGGGACAAACGCTGCAGCGGGGTCCTTGAGTGCTTTTGGGGCCAAGCCCCTGCCCAGCCTGGGTGAGCAAAGGCAGCCCCATCCCGTCCCATCCCCGGCTGCTCCTTGCTGGGGCTGGGCAGCCTCTGCTGCTCTCGGCGCGAGTCGGGCTGAGAAACCTTTGTGAGTTTGAGGACGCTACAGATACTCTGCACAAGTGTACTCAGCACAAGAAGGACATGGACCTGCTGGAGCGGGTCCAGTAGAGGGCCACCAAAATGATCCAAGGGCTGGAGCACCTCTCCTATGAGGCCAGGCTGAGAGAGTTGGGGTTGTTCAGCCTGGAGAAGAGAAGGCTGCGAGGAGACCTTATTGCAACCTTCCAATACTTAAAGGGGGCCTACAGGAAAGATGGGGAGAATCTTTTTAACAAGGCCTGTTGTGACAGGACCAGGAATAACGGGTTTAAACTAAAGAAGAATAGAGTTAGACTAGACATTAGAAAGAAGTTTTTTACAATGAGGGTGGTCAAGCACTGGAACAGGTTGCCCAGAGAGGTGGTAGAGGCCCCATCCTTGGCAACATTCAAGGTCAGGTTGGATGGGGCTCTGATCAACCTGATCTAGTTAAAGCTGTCCCTGCTCACTGCAGGGGGGTTGGGCTAGATGACCTCTAAAGGTCCCTTCCAACCCAAAGCATTCTATGATTCTATGATCAAACCCAGAGAAAAGGCAAATCTGCTGCCGGTGCTGAAAAGCTGATGAAAAATTGCCGTTACTGGAGCATGCCTCGTTCCTGCATCGATCCCTTGGGAGTCTCGAATGTTTTCCTTTCAGGTAAGAGAACAAACTTTCGTCTAGGACAAATTAAGAGCTGCCTGTAACTTTCGTTAGGGTCAAGTGTTTCTCTTCTGTTTGTTCATACTAGTTTTATGGGCAAGTTGGAAATAGCCTTTTATTTTTCTGTGCGTCACTAAATTTTTAGTAATATGTGGTGTCGGCATAGTTGATTTTTGAGCAGCTAGATGCCAGTAGAAGCATAATGAATGACACGTGATGGAAACCGGTGCTTAAGCTTGATTTTGATATAATTTTTTTTGTTTCTTTGTTTGCTTTCATTAGAATGTTGGTGGCGTGTTGTCCTGTGGCTCAATCCGCATTCTGTTCCATGGAACCTTCGATCTAGGACTTTGAAGTAAAAAAAGTTTGCCCTTCCAAAAAAGGACTGGTCATTCATAGGATTGAGGTGTAGACTTGGAGAGTCTCTTAGGTACATGATCAGAATTGAAGCCAAATTTCACTTAACGTTGCTGCTGTTTGTCTTCACTTTCATGAATTTCCTCACTGCTCCCTCGTGGTTGGGAGCTCCGAACCGTCATTTTTTTAAGTCTCTAAGACATTTGGGTTCCCCCCTCCCCCCAACCCCAGGAGAGGCTATGTTTGAAAGTTAATTAGTGTCCTTACAAACGCGTCAGTCAATAAAACTGAATTACGGTTATTAAAACCATAAGCATGATACCAGTCGTAGAGATCTGGGCTACTTGTGAATGTGTATTCGTCACGTGCAGATGTCATCGGGGAAACAGATCGCCTGCGCTTCATGCTCTGACAAGACAGCATGGTGAGACAGGGAGGAGCTCCGAAAGGAAAAAATATGTCGTCGTGGTTTTGGTTTGTTGTTGCTTGTTTTATGTGTGTTGGGTTTTGATGTTTGGGGGGTTTCGGGGTTTGGGTTTTTTTTTTTTTTTGTTCATTTGTTTGTGTGTGTGTTTTGGTTTTTTTTCTTTAAAAGAGAGTGCAGTGTTGACCTGCAGAGCTCTGTTGCTGCTTGACCTCTCCTTCTCTTCTCTTTCCCTCGTCTTTTGTGGCTGTAATTTTCATCAGCAACAAGACAATAGATGTATGTGTAAATATATAAAAGTGTAAATATAATGCATATTTGTTCAGACTTACATAAGTGTAAATAGAAAATATATATAAAAACCATATATATTCCCTGAATATATGAATGTGTGTAGATACGTAAGTGTAAAGTGATTCTCCCAAGTTGCGACTTTCCCCCGTGGGACCATACACACAGAGCAGGAGCTGCTGTCACAGCACAAAAATACCCCAAACCCCCTGATTCTGGGTCTGCAATCGGGGGGGGGGGGGGGGAAGAACAAGCTGGGGTGTGGTGGGATGACACCCAACAATTTGGGGCTCCCAGGAAAGCCAAATGCACCTGGATTTGTGCAGCTGGAAAGCAAAAAACCCCTCAACCAACCAAAAAAACCTCCAACCCCCAAAAGAACCCCTCTTTTTCAAGAACGAAACCAAAAGCAAGAATCGCCAATTTTTATGTTGTGGAAAAGCGCTGAAAAACCCCAGAATTGAATATGTTTGGAAAAAGCAAACAAATGCCAGTTTTCCATTGTGGAAAAGCCAAAAAGAAAAAAAGGAAAAAACCAAAACCCAAACAAACCCCAACCCCTAATTTGGGCTAAATGTGGGGTGAAACGCTGGCAGTTTGAGGAGCACCACTGAGCGTTATCCAGCGTGGATCTGGTGTGGGTCAGTTACACGGAGCGGAATGCCTGCTGTGGGTTGTCCCAGGTGAGTTACCTGCTGTGGATTACCCTGGGCGGACCCCCTGGCGTAGGTCATCCCCACGCGTGTCCCCCCGTGTGCCTTTTTCCCCCACATGTACCCCTCTGTCTGTCTGTGTCCTCCTCCTCCTCCCCGTCCCCCTCTGTGTGTCTCCCTGCCCTCCCAAATGCTTTCCACCCGAGCATCCCCCTGCATGAGGTTTTCCCCCAGGTGAGTTCTTTTTTCCTGGGGACGTGCCCCTGCCTCCGCCCCACCATATCGGGCACCACCCCCCATAACCCCTCTGCTTCTGGGCCCTCAGGGCGCTGCTTGCAGCCCCCCAGACGCTTCCCTGCACCCCGCTCCCAGCCCTGTCTCCCTTCTCCGCTGTTTTGGATTTGTGCTGGGAACAGCCTTGATGACACGCTGGCGGTCTAGCGACTGCCGAGCAGCGTTTGCACAGAGTCGAGGCTTTTTTGGCTCCTCATACCGCCCCGCCGCCGAGCGGGCTGGGGGGCACGAGGGGTTGGGAGGGGACACGGGCGGGACAGCTGACCCCAGCTGACTAAAGGGCCGTTCCGGACTACACGACGTCGTGTTCTCAGCTAATGGACAAGCCCTGCACAGGAAGCCTTCCTCGTGTGTAGGCGGGATGAGGAGAGCAGAGTTCCGATAGCACAGAGGTGGGGACAGGTGCAAACAACAGACCAAAGCCCAGGCCTCCCCAGCGTGTTGCTCATTCGCATCCGGTCTGCTTGGGCGTGCTGTTTCCCGACGAACGTATCTGCCCCTCTGACAGAAAGCAGCTTTCGTCTCTTCTCGCCTGCCTTGAGGATGCCATGTGTGTTGCTGCTTTTTGTTTGGTTGGTTCGTTTGTTTTGTTTTAATCTTTCCGCAGCATCTGGTGAGACCCGGATTGTACGTGCAGAGCAATACAGCAATGCCGGGCGCTTACTGCAAAGGGAAAAAAGAAAACCCGTTAGCGGTTCCTTGTGCTGCTTCTGCTTCCAAGGTAATGGGGTGTAGGGGGCACGGACAGAAACCGTGCCCGGGCTTTCGGAGCAGCCGGATGCTGCTCGGGGCTGCCACAGTCGAGCCCTGGGGTGCTTCTGGCAGCGGAAGCAGCGCACGCCGTGCTGCGTGGGCTGCGAGTGGGAAGCGGGCAGAGCAATACAAGCCCTGCTCTTGGCTCCCCCCCGCCCCCCGCAGTCAGTAGCTGCTGCCTTTGGGTGGTCTAAACGGGGCTGAGGTAGCAGTCATTTCTCATTCTGCGGAATAATCGGAAAAGAATTTTGAAGACGCTGCGGCCGCCCGGCGCTCCAAAGCGGGTCCTGCAGCAGCAGCCCCGTGCATGCGCTTTGCCGCGCTCTGTGCTGCCACGTGGTGCGGGAAATGCGGTCGCGGAGCTCTGGCTCCGCGCATGCGCAGTGGGGCTCTTTCCCGTGTCTCGGTGCTGCCACCCGGTGACCAATATTTGGTACTGCAGCCCCAGCCCCGCTCGATCGCCGAAGGTTGGCGGGGAGTGCCGAAGGGCGGCGGGAATTGCCGAAGGTTGGCGGGGAGTGCCGAAGAGTGCCGGGAATCGCCGAAGGGCAACGGCGAGTGCCGAAGGGCGGCGATAATTGCCGAAGGGCGGCGGCGAGTGCCGAAGAGTGCCGGGAATCGCCGAAGGGCGGCGGGAATTGCCGAAGAGTGCCGGGAATCGCCGAAGGTTAGCGGCGAGTGCCGAAGAGTGCCGGGAATTGCCGAAGGTTGGCGGGGAGTGCCGAAGGGCGGCGGGAATCGCCGAACAGTGCTGGGAATCGCCGAAGGTTGGCGGGGACTGCCGAAGAGTGCCGGGAATCGCCGAAGGGCGGCGCCGAGTGCCGGGAATTGCCGAAGGTTGGCGGCGAGTGCCGAAGGGCGGCGGGAATCGCCGAAGGACGGCGGCGAGTGCCGAAGAATGCCGGGAATTGCCGAAGTGCGGTGGGGAGTGCCGAAGAGCATGCGCAGTGGGGCTGTTTTACCGCACTCCGTGCTGCCGCCTATTGACCGAAATGCGGTACTGCAGCTCCGGCCCCGCGCATGCGCAGTACCGCGCGTTGTAGCGCTCGGTGCTGCCACCTGGTGAACAAAAGTGGGTACTGCCGCTCCAGCCCCGCGCATGCGCAGTGAGGCTCTTTTCCAGCGCTCAGTGCTGCCACCCTGCGAGCAAAATGCGGTACTGCAGCTCCAGCCCCGCTCATGCGCGGGGGCGAGCTTTGCCGCGTTCGCTGCTGCCACCCCGTGATCAAAAAGTCGGTACTGCAGCCCCAGCCTTTCTCCGCCTCTCTCTGGCCAGCGCTCTGCCCCTGTTCGTGAATTCCTCGCTCTCCGCCCTGTAGCCTGTCGCTTTTGTCCTTCGTCCATCTCGCTGTCTCTGGCTCCCCGCGGACCCTAGTTTAGAATTGCCCCCCCCCCTTCTTTCTGTACGCATAGCTACCTTTTGTGCCCTCCCGCTCTCTTTTTACCGGCTCCCTGTCCCTATTTTTTTAATTCTTCCCCCTCTGCCCTGCAGCGTGTAGCTGTGGGGTTTGGTTTGCGCGGTTTTCCCCCGCCCCGGCCCCGGCCCCGGCCCCTTCCCTCCGTTGTTCGCTTTCCCGGGCTCGCTGCTGCCGCCCGGTGACCAAAGTCCGGTACTGCAGCCCGGCAGCCGCCCATGCGCGTTGCTGCGGCCACGGGATCCAGGGGGCCGCCCGTCGGTACCAGCCACGCGGTGCCGCCGTGCTCGGCGCTGCCCGCCGGTAAGGAAACGCCGCTGCCGCCCCCGGCCGTGCTCTCGGCGCGCACGAGGCGGAACAGCAGCGCCGGTGCTGGCCCCGGGCGAGCGCGGTTCCCGCAGCGCTGGCACCGCGCGGGTCGGCAGCAGCGCCGCCGCAGCAGCCTTGGCTGCCGCTGCAGCGCGGCAGGGTGCTGGGCGTGATGAGCGGTGGCGGGCGGCGGGCAGGAGCCCCGGTGAGGCGAGCGAGCCCCTTTGGGGGTGCGGGGGGTGTCGCCTGCCCGCTGGCCCCGTGCTCTCGGGAGAGCCGGGAGAGCCCCGTGTGCTCTCTCAGGGGGAGGCCGGCCGAGCGAGCGGAGTTACAGCAGAGGAAGGGAGGAGAGAAGCTGAAAGCAGCGTCTGAGCTGGCAAATTCTCCCAAGGGCGAGAGCTGCGGTGAGTCCCGGGCCCTCGGGGCCCTGTCTCCCCTCCCGTGCGTCCGATTGCCTCCCTGCCCCGCCCCTGGCCCCCTCGCTTTCCCACGCTGCTGCGATTTCTGCCCCCCCCGCCCCTTCCCTGCACCTCTCTTCTCCTTTCTATTCTTCTCTCCCACTCCCTCTCTTCCTTCATCTCACTTGTTCTACCGCTCCCTTTTCTTTTTCTCTCTGCGCTTTTGTCCTGCTCCCTCTCCCTCTCCCCCCCCTCCCCTTCTCCGTCTCAGTCCTGCAGCCCATTGCTGTTTTTTCCTTTTTTCCATCTCTTTGTCCTGATCTGTATCTGTCTCTTTATCCCCACCCCACCCCCCCCCCCTTCTCTGGCCTGTTCCCTGGCGTTCTCTTCCTCTCTCCACCTGTACGTGCCGCTCCGTGTCCCTGCCTTCCTATCGCTCTCCCTCCTTCCCTCCCTCCTTCCTTTTCTTTCTCTCTTGATCCCTTTGTCTTGCTCGCTGTTGCTGGGTTTTTCATTCTGTATTTTGCTGTCTGTGTTCCCCTTCCTGTTCATCTCTTACTCTCGCTGAGCCTTTGCGCTGCTCCCTGCCCCTGTTATTTACGGCTTCGCCTCTGTGCCCTGTGTTTTCCTCGTGCTCCACCTCTCCGTCATTCTCTTGGTTGCTCCCTGTCTCGGCATCCTGCTCCCTGTCCCTCTTTCTTCCGCAGTGTCCCGCTTCCTGGCTCCCTGTCCCTCACCTGGTTTCTGTATTGCTCTGTCCTTCGTCCTCTCTTTCCTTGTCCCTCTGGCCCGCTGCCCATCACTGTTTTTTTGGTCCCTCCCTTCCTCCCTCTCTTCCTCCCTTCTCCATCTGTCTGCCTTGGTCCTGTGCCTCTCCTCCTCTCTCTCATGTTTCTTTCTCCATCTGTGCCCCGCTCCCTGTCCCTTTTCTTCTCTCTGCCCTCCATCCTCCCCCTAACTTTTTGCCTGTATATCTCCGTACCGCTGCCTGTCCCATTGTATCTCGCTACATCCCCCTGCCCAGCTCGCCGTCCCATTATTCCTCTCTGTCCTGCTCCCTTTCTTCTCATCCTGCAGCCCAGCGCTGGTTTGTCTTTCTCCTTCTCTTTGTCCTGATCCACGTCTCTCTTTTCCCCCTCAATCCCTCTGGCTCGTTCCCTATCTTTTTCTCTTTCTCCCTCCCTTATTCCTCTCATGCGGGTTCTCTCTCGATCCGGCTGTTGGGCTCCCCGCTCGTCACTTTCTCTCCCTCTGGCCTGCTCCCCGACCCTGTTTGTTCTTCTGCCATGTCCCTGCGGGGCTCCTCGTGCCTTTTTTTTAGTGATGCGTGCATCTGGCTGTCCTTTTCCCTGTGCCTTTCTTTCTCTGCCCCTCTGTCTTTCTCCCTCGTCTTATTTTTTCTTTCTGTTGCTCTGTCCTGCTCCCCATCGCATCCCCATGTGCAGCTCGAGTCGGTCAGTCATCGCTGTGGATAAATGGGGCTTGTTCTTTCTCTCTCGCAGGGGCGGTGCTGAGGACTCAGTTGTTGGTTCGTCTCCGGGGACGTTGTTCACTGTCCCTGGCTCGGACTTGCATGGTTTTCGCCTTTGGCCCCGTTCTCCTGGCGGCACGGGTGAAAAGGGGCAGGCGGAGCGCTTCCTGGCTGTGGCCGGGAGCTGCCGCGGCTGAATCTGGGGGGGCCGGAGACAGGTAAAACAGCCGAAGAATAAAATAAAGAGGGTGCAGCTGGTAGCTGCCTCCCGCTGCAGGCAAGAGAGCGCCTGCCTCTGCGGGTGAGGAAGGATCCCGCTTTGGTAGTCGTGTAGCGCGTGAGCGAGCAAGCAAGCAAGCAAGCAAGGCCACGTCTAGGAAGCCTTGTCTCGTGAGAGCCGTAAGACAGCCCCGTATCCTCTTAGGTGGAGGACAGCCAAGCGACCGGAGTTACAGAAGAGGAAGGGAGAAGGAGAAGGAAGCGTCCGAGCTGGCAAATTCTCCCGAGAGCGAAGGCTGCGGTGAGTCCTGGGCCCTCGGGGCCCTGTCTCCCCTCCCGTGTGTCCGGTTCCCTCCCTGCCCTGCCCCTGGCCCCCTCACTTTCCCATGCCACTGCAATTTTTTGTGGGGGTTAATTTCTGGCCCCCCCCGCCCCCTTCTCCCCTGTACCTCCTTTCTGCATCTCGCTCTGAGCATCTGCCTGTCCCCATCTTTTAGGTCCTCCCTCTCTCTGCCCTGTAGCCCATGGCTAGTTTTTTCCTTCTGTGTCTCTCTCTGCCCGGCACTCGGCCGCTACTTTTGCATTCCTCCCTCTGTGTCCTGTAGCCCGTCATTATTTCTGCCATCGCTGGCTCCCCCCCACCCCCTTCTCCATCTCGCTCTTTTTTTGCTTCCCATTCCTGTTTTTTAATTCCTTCCTCTCTGCGTAGCCCTTCGCTTTTTCCTTTTGTCCATCTCTCTGTGTCCGTCCCGGTGCCCCCGTGGCTGGATGCCAGGCGCCCACCAAAGGTGCTCTGCCGCTCCCCTCTTCAGCTGGACAGCGGAGAGAAAAAATAGAATGAAAAGCTCGTGGGTCGAGATAAGGACAGGGAGAGATTGCTCAGCAATTACTGTCACAGGCAAAACACAGGCTCAACTTGGGGAAACCAGTCTAATTGATTACCAGTCAAATTGGGGTAGGATAATGAGAAATAAGAACAAAATCTTAAAACACCTTCCCCCCACCCCCTCCCTTCTTCCCGGGCTCAACTTCACTCCCGATTTCTTGACCTCCTCCCCCCCGAGCAGCGCAGGGGAACTGGGGAATGGGGGTTGCGGTCTGGATTTTTCCCTCGGTCTCTCTCTGCCGGGCTCCCTCTCTTTGTTTTTTCATTCCACGTTTTCTGTCCCGTAGCTCCACGCTATTTGCTTGCCTTTCTCAGTCTGTCTCTGGCCAGCGCTCTGCCACTGTTTGTGAATTCCTCGTTCTCCGCCCTGTCGCCTGTTGCTTTTGTCCTTTGTCCGTCTCGCTGTCTCTGGCTCCCTGAGGACCCTATTTTAGAATTGCACCCCCCCCCCCTTCTTTCTGTACACATTGATACCCTTTTTGCTCTCCCGCTCTCTTTTATTTCCAGCTCCCTGTCCCTATTTCTTTATTCTTCCCTCTTCGCCCTGCAGCATGTAGCTGCGGGGTTTGGTTTGTGTTGTCATCCCACGCACCCTCCCGGCCCCTTCCCTCTGTTGTTCGCTGTCCTGGCTCTCTGTCCCTGTTGTTTCATTCCTCCCTCTCTGCCATGCTCTTGCCGCTGCTTTTTTGTCTTTCCCCATGTCTCTCGGTCCAGCTTCCTGCCCCTGTTCTTTTCTCCTCCCTCTCTGTCGTGCTGCCCGTCCCAGGTTTCTCCCGCATCTCCATCCTGCTCCCCGTCCCTCTTTGTCAGTCTCTGTCCAGCTCCCTCTCCCCCTTTCTGCAGCCTCTCTCCCTGCTGCTTTTTCTCCACCTCTGTCGGGCTCCCTTGTCCCCGTCCTTCTCTCTCTGTCCCATTCCCTGCCTCGTGCTTTCTCTCTACACCCCCCTGTCCAGTGCCCCGCTCCTCATTTTTGGCGTCCTCCACCTCTGTCCGTTCCCCACCGAACCGACGAGCGTGGCTCCCGGAACCACTGCCAAGGTGTCCCAGGGGCAGGGGGAGCGTTGGGGGCCCCGAGCCCCGGAGCAGACTCGCTCCCGGGACTTGTTACGTGCGTGACTGAATAAACACTCGCCAGCTGCATTTACGCTCCCTTTGCACTGGGCAAGGGGCTGTGATGGGGCCCAGGGTAGGAGGTGACACGCTGTGGGGGTCAGGCAATGGCCCCCTGTTCCTTCCTGCTGGGCTCCAGCTGTGGGCCGGGGCTGGAGGAGCCCCAGGTGCGGGCAGTGAGGCTGATGGCCAGGGCCCCTCCCTGTAAAGGGGTGGCTGCTGGTGGAGGGGCTGGTGCTGCCGGTGCTGCCCTGCCCCGGGGGGCCGTGGAGGGGCCGGTGTGAGGCAAGGGAGGAGCGAAGCGGTTGTCGGGCTGTGGCTGCACCTGCACCGACGGAGGAGGTGAGCAGGGGCCGAGTGATGGACCGGGAGGGCGACGGTGCCTGCGGGGGAGCGAGGTGCTGCCGCGCCGTGTTGTGTCGCGTCGCAGCTGCCGGCGAGGGGAGCCCGGTCGCAGGGCGGGTGCCGCGCCGTGTGCCGGAGCCGGGCGGCGGGGGCTGCCTGAGGAGCGCGGGGCTGCGCCGAGGGCTCGGCAGGGCTCCCGGGGGCGCCGGCGGGCGGGGGGAACGGCGGCGTCCCTGCAAGGGAGAGAGCGGGGCCGGCTGCCTCCCGCGGCGTGCCGGCAGCTGCGGTGCTGGGAAAGGGGCTTGCGGTCGGCCATGTCGCCTGCGCGGGGCATGCCGGGAGCTGTAGTTTTCGCGGCACGGCCCAGTCACGCGGCAGCCTGGTGGCCGAATCGCGGTGCTGCGTCCCGGCGTTCGCGCTCTGGGTGTGGCCCCTCCGGCGCGCCGTCGGTGTCCGGCGCATGCGCGGTGGTCGGGAGCGGCATGGCGGCGCGGCGGGCGCGATTGCCGGTGGCGGGTGAGGGCCAGGAGCAGCGGCGATGTGATGTGATGTGATGTGAGTGAGCCCCTTTGGTGGGTGCAGGGGTGTCTGCTGCCCGCCGGGCACCCGGGGGTGGCGGGAAGGGAAGCTTCAAAGCTGCCGCTGCGGCAGGCTGCCGGGCAGCTGGGGGCGAGCGGGGTCGGGGCAGCCCCGGGGAGTTCCCCGAGAGAGAGCGGCGGTAGGAGGGAAGGAGGAGGACATGCCGCTGGCGCAGACGGCGGGCACGTCCCCAACTCGCCAGAGCTCGCCCTGAGCGCCCCCCCGGGCCCGCTGAGCCCATGCAGCTGCCCCCAGCTCCAGCACCTGCCCTGAAGCCTGTCCTGTAGCCCTAGATCACCCCCAAGGCCTGTCGCGAAGCCTGGAAGCTGGCCCTCGAACGCTACACGTGTAGGCAGTCTTGTCTCATGAGAGCTGTAAGAGACCCGTGTATTCTCTTAGGTGGAGGACAGCCAAGCGACCGGAGTTACAGAAGAGGAAGGGAGGAGAGAAGGAGAAGGAAGCGTCTGAACTGGGAAATTCCCCTGGCAGCGCTGAGAGCGAGAGCTGTGGTGAGTCCCGGGCCCTCGGGGCCCAGCCTCCCCTCTTGCGCGTCCCAGTCCCTTTATCTCTCCTTGCCTCTCTGTTCTTCCTTCCTGCTCCCTCTGCCTGTTTTTTTTCATCCTCTGTCTCTGTCCTGCAACCATTGGTGTTTTTTCCTATTCCATCTCTTTCTCCCGATCTGCATCTATCCCTTTTTCCCCACAATTGCTCTGACCTGTTCCCTAGCGTCCTTTTCTTCTCTGCGCCTGTACGTGCCACTCCGTGTCCCTGCCTTCCTATCTCCCTCCTTCCTTCCTTCTCTTTCTCTATCCCTTTTTCTTGCTCACTGTCACTGTGTTTTTTTTCATCAGCTCACCGTCTGCTTCCTGCCCTAGTTTTTGTTGTCCTCTGTCTCTCCGCAGGGCTCCTAATACCTCCCTTTCTTTCTCCACCCCGCTGTGCTTCTCAAGGTCTTTGTCTTTCTCTCTCTCTCATTGTCATTATTCTTGTCTGTCGCTCTGTCTCGCTGCTTATCCCGTTGTTTCTTGCTATCTTCCTTTGTCCCACTCCCTGCCTGTATTCATGTTTGTCTCTGTCCTGTTGACCATCCCGGGTGTTTTTTTCTTCTCCATCTCCATCCTGCTGCTGCCCTGTTTTGTTCCTCCCCCCCCATCTGCCCTGCTCCCTGTCGCTCTTTCTGTCTCTTGTGCTCTGTCCCTGCTGTTTTTTTCTCCATCTCTGTCCAGCGCTCTGTCCCTTTCTTTTTTACCTCTTGCTGTCCCTCTGCCCTGCTTCCTTGCACTATCTTTTCTGTCTGTCTTTCCCTCTTCCCCGTTCCCTCTTCCATTCTTTCTAACTGTGTCCCCCTGTCCAGCTGGCTGTCCCTTCTTTCCTTTCTCTCTTTTCAGATCTCCATCTCTCTCTGTCCAGCTGCTCATCACAGTTGTTTTTTTCCCTCCAATGCTGTCCTGCGCTCCATCCCTTTTTTCTCTCTCTGTCATTCTGTCACGCCCCCTGTGTCTCTATTTTTAATTTTTCCATCTCTGTCCTGCAGCCCGGTGCTGGTTTCCACACCCCCGGCCCTATCTCCTATCCTGCTACCCATTCTAGGCCTTTTTTCCCTCCATCTCTGTCCTGCTTCCTGGCTCTAATTTTTGCCTGTCTTGCGCTTTGTCCTGCCTTCCTCTCCCTTTTTTCTCTCTCTGTATCGCCTTGTCTTGCTCCCTGTCTTTCTCGGACAAGCTGTGTCCTGCTCCTTGTCCTTTTTCCCCACCCTCCCCGTCTCCTAGCTGTCTTCCTGTCTGTCTTTTTTTCTTTGTCTCTCCTTCTGCCCCCATGCTTCTTTCTCTCTGTCACTGTCTCTGTCCCTCCTTTCTTCTTCCTCTCCTCCACTCCCCCCCATCTCTCTCTCCCTCCGTCCTGCTCGCAGACTCAACGTTTTCTTGCTCTATCTCTCTGCAGGGCTGGCGGGGGCAGAAGCGGCCCTGGGACAAACGCTGCAGCGGGGTCGTTGAGGGGTTTTGGGGCCAAGCCCCTGCCTGGCCGGGGCGAGTAGAGGCAGTCACGTCCCATCCCATCCCCGGCTGCTCCTCGCTGGGGCTGGGCGGCCTCTGCCGCTCTCGGCGTGAGTCGGGCTGAGAAACCTTTGTGAGTTTGAGGATGCTACAGATACTCCGCATCAAACCCAGAGAAAAGGCAAATCTGCTGCCAGTGCCGAAAAGCTGATGAAAAACTGCAGTTACCGGAGCACGCCTCGTTCCTGCATCGGTCCCTTGGGAGTCTCGAATGTTTTCCTTTCAGGTAAAAGAACAAACTTTCATCTAGGATAAATTAAGAGCTGCCTGTAACTTTCGTTAGGGTCAAGTGCTTCTCTTCTGTTTGTTCATACTAGTTTTATGGACAAGTTGGAAATAGCCTTTTATTTTTCTGTGCGTCGCTAAATTTTTAGCAATATGTGGTGTCGGCATAGTTGATTTTTGAGCAGCTAGATGCCAGTAGAAGCATAATGAATGACACGTGATGGAAACCGATGCTTAAACTTGATTTTGATATGATTTTTTTTTGTTTCTTTGTTTGCTTTCATTAGAATGTTGGTGGCGTGTTGTCCTGTGGCTCAATCCGCATTCTGCTCCATGGAACCTTCGATCTAGGACTTTGAAGTAAAAAAAGTTTGCCCTTCCAACAAAGGACTGGTCATTCATAGGAATGAGGTGTAGTCCTGGAGAGTCTCTTAAGTACATGATCAGAATTGAAGCCAAATTTCACTTAACGTTGCTGCTGTTTGTCTTCACTTTCATGAATTTCCTCGCTGCTCCCTCATGGTTGGGAGCTCTGAACTGTCATTTTTTTTCAGTCTCTAACACATTTGGGTTCCCCCAACCTCCCCCCCGCCCCGCCCCCTGCCAAGGAGAGGCTACGTTTGAAAGTTAATTAGTGTCCTCACAAACGCGTCAGTCAATAAAACTGAATTACGGTTATTAAAACCATAAGCATGATGCCAGTCGTAGAGATCTGGGCTACTTGTGAATGTGTATTCGTCACATGCAAATGTCATCGGGGAAACAGATCGCCTGTGCTTCATGCTCTGACAAGACAGCATGGTGAGACAGGGAGGAGCTCCGAAAGGAAAAAAAGATACATGGTCATGGTTTTGGTTTGTTGTTGCTTGGTTTTGGTGTGTTGGGTTTTGATGTTTGGGGGGTTTTTGGTTTTTTGTTGGTTGGTTGGTTGGTTTGTTTGTTTGTTTTAAAAAGAGTGCAGTGTTGACCAGTGGCAGCCTGCAGGGCTCTGTTGCTGCCTGACCTCTCCTTTTCTGCTCTTTCCCTCCTCTTTCATGGCTCTAATTTTAATTTGGATCATTTTAGAAGAGCAGTGAAGTTACTTGCCTGTGTCCATGTGGTGGTAATACCAGGAAGGTAAATGCTTGAACTGGTAGCGAGTCACTTGGCTACAAGTAGAAGTTCTGAAGAACAGCAGTAAACAAGAAGCAAATAGGAAATTACCAAAAATTTGCGTGTCAAACATTG
This sequence comes from Pelecanus crispus, assembly GCF_030463565.1. Classification (NCBI taxonomy): domain Eukaryota; kingdom Metazoa; phylum Chordata; class Aves; order Pelecaniformes; family Pelecanidae; genus Pelecanus; species Pelecanus crispus. The sequence goes on from NC_134645.1 coordinate 133,416,786, forward strand.
AAGTTTTATTGCCAACTGTTGTTTGGCAATATTTTCCAAATGGCTATTTTTGGTAAGCATAAATTTTTCGGGAAAGCCAGGGTTGTGTGTGCAAAAATAGGTCCCCTAGCATCAGAGGATAGGCTGTGCGGTGGCAGGGCCGTTGTTCCCTGATCAATACTGCCATAGTAGCGTTGCAATATTTCAACCTAAGAGATGGGTTTAGGAATGGAAAGAGAATGCCTGTTTTCTGTAAAGGCTCTAAATGCCGACCCTTTGTCTGCCGCTTTCCTGTGCGTGAGATGAAGCTGTTTTATTTTTCTCCCTTGTTCTGGGTCTAAATATTTGTGAAGCTGTTGCTGCTCTTGGGAAAGCCAAAGGCACCTGGATTTGTGCAGCTGGAAAGAAAGGGGTGGGGGGATCCAACCAAAAAAACCCCCCACCAAAAGCCCAAAAGAACCCCTCTTTCTCAAGAATGAAACCAAAAGCAAGAATCACCAATTTTTATGTTGTGGGAAAGCGCTGAAAAAACCCAGAATTGAATATGTTTGGAAAAAGCAAACAAATGCCAGTTTTCTATTGTGGAAGTGCCAAAAAGAAAAAAAGGAAAAAACCACAACAAAACGCAAACAAACCCCATGTCCTGGTTTCGGCTGGGATAGTTAATTTTCTTCCTAGTAGCAGGCATAGTGCTGTGTTTTGGATTTAGTAGGAGAAGAATGTTGATAACATGCTGATGGTTTTAGTTGTTGCTAAGTACTGCTTGTGCTAGTCAAGGACTTTTCAGCTTCCCATGCTCTGCCAGGTGCACAAGAAACTGGGAGGGGGCACAGCCAGAATAGTTGATCCAAACTGACCAAAGGGCTATTCCATACCATACAGCATCATGCTCAGTATAGAAACTCGGGGGCGGGGGGTTGGCCAGGGAGCAGCGATCACTGCTCGGGAACTGTCTGGGTATCGGTCGGCGGGCGGTGAGCAATTGCATTGTGCATCACTTGCTCTGTATATTATTATCATTACTATTTTACTTTATTTCAATTATTAAACTGTTCTTATCTCAACCCTGGAGTGTTTCTCACTCTTACTCCTCCGATTCCCTCCCCCATCCCATCGGGGTAGGGGCAGTGAGCGAGCATCTGCGTGGTGCTGAGCTGCTGGCTGGGGCTAAACCATGACACCCCAGCCCCTAATTTGGGCTAAATATGGGGTGAAACGCTGGCAGTTTGAGGAGCACCGCCGAGCGTTATCCAGCGTGAATCCGGTGTGGGTCAGTTAGGTGGCGTGGATCGGATCGCCTGCTGCGGGTTGTCCCAGGTGAGTTATCTGCTGTGGATTACCCTGGGCGGACCCCCTTGAGTAGGTCATCCCCACGCGTGTCCCCCAGTGCACCTTTTCAGCCGCATGTACCCCTTTGTCTGTCCGTGTCCTCCTCCCCGTCCCCCTTGTCTCCCTGCCCTCCCAAATGCTTTCCACCCGAGCGTCCCCCTGCACGAGGCTTTCCCCCAGGTGAGTTATTTTTCCCCGGGGATGTGCCCCCACCTCTGCCCCACCATATTGGGCACAGTCCCCCATAACCCCTCTGCTTCTGGGCCCTCAGGGCGCTGCTTGCGGTCCCCCAGACGCTTCCCTGCACCCCGCTCCCAGCCCCATCTCCCTGTTTGGGATTTGTGCTGGGAACGGCGTTGATGACACGCTGGTGTTTTAGCCACTGCCGAGCAGCGTATGCACCGAGCTGAGGCTTTTTCGGCTCCTCGTACTGCCCCGCCGCCGAGCGGGCTGGGGGGCACGAGGGGTTGGGAGGGGGCACGGGCGGGACAGCTGACCCCAGCTGACTAAAGGGCCGTTCCGGACTACACGACGTCGTGTTCTTAGCTAATCGACAAGCCCTGCACAGGAAGCCTTCCTCGTGTGTAGGCGGGATGAGGAGAGCAGAGTTCCGACAGCGCAGAGGTGAGGACAGGTGCACAGAGAACAGCGAAGCCCAAGAATCGCCGGCGTGTTGCTCATTCGCATCCGGGTCCTGCAGCGGCAGCCTGGCGCATGCGCTTTGCCGCGCTCTGTGCTGCCACGTGGTGCGCGAAATGCGGTCGTAGAGCTCCGGCTCCGCGCATGCGCAGTGGGGCTCTTTCCCGTGTCTCGGTGCTGCCACCCGGTGTCCAAAATTTGGTACTGCAGCCCCAGCCCCGCTCGATCGCCGAAGAGTGCCGGGAGTCGCCGAGGGGCGGCGGCGAGTGCCGAAGAGTGCCGGGAATCGCCGAAGGGCGGCGGCGAGTGCCGAAGGGCGGCGGCGAGTGCCGGGAATCGCCGAAGGGCGGCGGCGAGTGCCGGGAATCGCCGAAGGGCGGCGGCGAGTGCCGGGAATCGCCGAGGGGCGGCGGGGAGTGCCGAAGAGTGCCGGGAATCGCCGAAGGGCGGCGGCGAGTGCCGAAGGGCGGCGGCGAGTGCCGAAGAGTGCCGGGAATCGCCGAAGGGCGGCGGCGAGTGCCGAAGGGTGCCGGGAATCGCCGAAGGGCGGCGGCGAGTTCCGAAGAGTGCCGGGAATCGCCGAAGGGCGGCGGCGAGTGCCGAAGGGTGCCGGGAATCGCCGAAGTGTGCCGGGAATCGCCGAAGGGCGGCGGCGAGTGCCGAAGGGTGCCGGGAATCGCCGAAGGGCGGCGGCGAGTGCCGAAGAGTGCCGGGTATCGCCGAAGGGTGCCGGGAATCGCCGAAGGGCGGCGGCGAGTGCCGAAGGGTGCCGGGAATCGCCGAAGGGCGGCGGCGAGTGCCGAAGGGCGGCGGCGAGTGACGAAGAGTGCCGGGAATCGCCGAAGAGTGCCGGGAATCGCCGAAGGGCGGCGGCGAGTGCCGAAGGGTGCCGGGAATCGCCGAAGGGCGGCGGCGAGTGCCGAAGGGCGGCGGCGAGTGCCGAAGGGCGGCGGGAATCGCCGAAGAGTGCCGGGAATCGCCGAAGGGCGGCGGCGAGTGCCGAAGGGCGGCGGCGAGTGCCGAAGGGCGGCGGGAATCGCCGAAGAGTGCCGGGAATCGCCGAAGGGCGGCGGCGAGTGACGAAGGGTGCCGGGAATCGCCGAAGGGCGGCGGCGAGTGCCGAAGGGTGCCGGGAATCGCCGAAGGGCGGCGGCGAGTGCCGAGGGGCGGCGGCGAGTGCCGAAGAGTGCCGGGAATCGCCGAAGGGCGGCGGCGAGTGCCGAAGGGTGCCGGGAATCGCCGAAGGGCGGCGGGGAGTGCCGAAGAGTGCCGGGAATCGCCGAAGGGCGGCGGCGAGTGCCGAAGAGTGCCGGGAATCGCCGAAGGGCGGCGGCGAGTGCCGAAGAGCGCCGGGAATCGCCGAAGGGCGGCGGCGAGTGCCGAAGGGCGGCGGGAATCGCCGAAGGGCGGCGGCGAGTGCCGAGGGGCGGCGGCGAGTGCCGAAGAGTGCCGGGAATCGCCGAAGGGCGGCGGCGAGTGCCGGGAATCGCCGAAGGGCGGCGGCGACGAGTGCCGAAGAGTGCCGGGAATCGCCGAAGGGCGGCGGCGAGTGCCGAGGGGCGGCGGGGAGTGCCGAAGAGTGCCGGGTATCGCCGAAGGGCGGCGGCGAGTGCCGAAGGGTGCCGGGAATCGCCGAGGGGCGGCGGCGAGTGCCGAAGAGTGCCGGGAATCGCCGAAGGGTGCCGGGAATCGCCGAAGGGCGGCGGCGAGTGCCGAAGGGTGCCGGGAATCGCCGAAGGGCGGCGGCGAGTGCCGAAGGGCGGCGGCGAGTGCCGAAGAGTGCCGGGAATCGCCGAAGGGCGGCGGCGAGTGACGAAGGGCGGCGGCGAGTGACGAAGGGCGGCGGGAATCGCCGAAGAGTGCCGGGAATCGCCGAAGGGCGGCGGCGAGTGCCGAAGGGTGCCGGGAATCGCCGAAGGGCGGGTGGCGATTGCCGAAGGGTGCCGGGAATCGCCGAAGGGCGGCGGCGAGTGCCGAAGGGCGGCGGCGAGTGCCGAAGGGTGCCGGGAATCGCCGAAGGGCGGCGGCGAGTGCCGAAGAGCGCCGGGAATCGCCGAAGGGCGGCGGCGAGTGCCGAAGAGCGCCGGGAATCGCCGAAGGGCGGCGGCGAGTGCCGAAGGGCGGCGGGAATCGCCGAAGGGCGGCGGCGAGTGCCGAGGGGCGGCGGCGAGTGCCGAAGAGTGCCGGGAATCGCCGAAGGGCGGCGGCGAGTGCCGGGAATCGCCGAAGGGCGGCGGCGACGAGTGCCGAAGAGTGCCGGGAATCGCCGAAGGGCGGCGGCGAGTGCCGAGGGGCGGCGGGGAGTGCCGAAGGGCGGCGGCGAGTGCCGAAGGGTGCCGGGAATCGCCGAGGGGCGGCGGCGAGTGCCGAAGAGTGCCGGGAATCGCCGAAGAGTGCCGGGAATCGCCGAAGGGTGCCGGGAATCGCCGAAGGGCGGCGGCGAGTGCCGAAGGGTGCCGGGAATCGCCGAAGGGCGGCGGCGAGTGCCGAAGGGTGCCGGGAATCGCCGAAGAGTGCCGGGAATCGCCGAAGGGCGGCGGGGAGTGCCGAAGAGTGCCGGGAATCGCCGAAGGGCGGCGGGGAGTGCCGAAGAGTGCCGGGAATCGCCGAAGGGCGGCGGCGAGTGCCGAAGGGCGGCGGGAATCGCCGAAGGGCGGCGGCGAGTGCCGAAGAGCGCCGGGAATCGCCGAAGGGCGGCGGCGAGTGCCGGGAATCGCCGAAGGGCGGCGGCGAGTGCCGAAGGGTGCCGGGAATCGCCGAAGGGCGGCGGCGAGTGCCGAGGGGCGGCGGGGAGTGCCGAAGAGTGCCGGGAATCGCTGAAGGGCGGCGGCGAGTGCCGAAGGGTGCCGGGAATCGCCGAAGGGCGGCGGCGAGTGCCGAAGGGCGGCGGGAATCGCCGAAGAGTGCCGGGAATCGCCGAAGGGCGGCGGCGAGTGCCGAAGAGTGCCGGGAATCGCCGAAGGGCGGCGGCGAGTGACGGCGAGTGCCGGGAATCGCCGAAGGGTGCCGGGAATCGCCGAAGGGCGGCGGCGAGTGCCGAAGAGTGCCGGGAATCGCCGAAGGGCGGCGGCGAGTGCCGAAGGGTGCCGGGAATCGCCGAGGGGCGGCGGCGAGTGCCGAAGGGTGCCGGGAATCGCCGAAGGGTGCCGGGAATCGCCGAAGGGCGGCGGCGAGTGCCGAAGGGTGCCGGGAATCGCCGAAGGGCGGCGGCGAGTGCCGAAGGGTGCCGGGAATCGCCGAAGGGCGGCGGCGAGTGCCGAAGGGCGGCGGCGAGTGCCGAAGGGCGGCGGCGAGTGCCGAAGGGCGGCGGGAATCGCCGAAGAGTGCCGGGAATCGCCGAAGGGCGGCGGCGAGTGCCGAAGGGTGCCGGGAATCGCCGAAGGGCGGTGGCGAGTGCCGAAGGGTGCCGGGAATCGCCGAAGGGCGGCGGCGAGTGCCGAGGGGCGGCGGCGAGTGCCGAAGAGTGCCGGGAATCGCCGAAGGGCGGCGGCGAGTGCCGAAGGGTGCCGGGAATCGCCGAAGGGCGGCGGCGAGTGCCGAAGGGCGGCGGGAATCGCCGAAGAGTGCCGGGAATCGCCGAAGGGCGGCGGCGAGTGCCGAAGGGTGCCGGGAATCGCCGAAGGGCGGTGGCGAGTGCCGAAGGGTGCCGGGAATCGCCGAAGGGCGGCGGCGAGTGCCGAGGGGCGGCGGCGAGTGCCGAAGAGTGCCGGGAATCGCCGAAGGGTGGCGGCGAGTGCCGAAGGGTGCCGGGAATCGCCGAAGGGCGGCGGCGAGTGCCGAAGGGCGGCGGCGAGTGCCGGGAATCGCCGAAGGGCGGCGGCGAGTGCCGAAGGGTGCCGGGAATCGCCGAAGGGCGGCGGCGGCGAGTGCCGAAGGGCGGCGGGAATCGCCGAAGGGCGGCGGGAATCGCCGAAGGGCGGCGGCGAGTGCCGAAGAGTGCCGGGAATCGCCGAAGGGCGGCGGCGAGTGCCGAAGGGTGCCGGGAATCCCCGAAGGGTGCCGGGAATCGCCGAAGGGCGGCGGCGGCGAGTGCCGAAGGGCGGCGGGAATCGCTGAAGGCAGGCGGGAATTGCCAAGGGGAATCGGGGAGTGCCGAAGGGAGGCGGGAATTGCCCTCGGGACGCCACTCAGACCCATGGGTCCCTCAGGGGGGCACCGCTGGGTCCCAGGGGGGCAACGAACCTCCCCCCTGCTGGGGGGGTGGTGCCGCTGTACGCCCCCCGCCGCCCCGTCTCCCCAGTTCGGGGGGGTTCACCCAGCTGTGCCCCCCCCCTCCTCCCAGGGTCCCCCCTCCCCGGGATGCCGGGGGCCACCCACGGCCCCATCCCCGTCCTCCGCATGTTCGGGGTGACGGCAGCCGGCAACAGCCTCTGCCTCCACGTCCACGGCTTCGCCCCCTACTTCTACGTCCTGGGGCCCCCCGGTGAGTCGGGGACCCCCCCGAACACCCCCTCACACCCACACCCCCGCAGCTACGCCCGGGGATTCTCTAGTGCCTCCTGTAAGGGTTGTGCTCCCCATGGCAGGAGGGGGCTCCGTGCCCCCCCCAAATTCCCCCAACACCCCCAAAACTCCTCTGACCCCCCCCAGTGCCCTGGGAGCCACCCCTAGCTGTCTCTGTGGTTTCTCCACTGTCTCGTACAAGGGTTGTGCTCCCTGTGGCATATGGGGGGGGTCATGGGGGTACAGGGGGAGATTGGGGGGTCATGGGGGGAGGACAGGGGGACATTGGGGGTCACAGGAGGACAGGGGGACATTGGGGGTCATGGGGGGGATATCAGGGAGGTCATAGGTGGTACAGGGGGACATTGGAGGGTCACAGAGGGACATTGGGGGTCACAGGAGGGATGGGGGACATCAGAGGGGGACATCGAGGGGGTCACAGGCTGCAGGGGTCTCTTTGCCTTAAAAAAGAGGGTCTCTTTGCCTTACTGGTGGTTGGCGGTTGAACTCTTTTTATCTCAACCCATGAGTTTTCTCACTTTTTATTCATGTCTCATTCTACGAAATAATCAGAAAAGAACTTTCAAGATGCTGCTGCCGTCCAGTGACCACTGCAGCTCGGCAGCCGCACGTGCGGGGGTGCGTCCATGTGCTCGGCAGTGCCGTCCGTCGGTAACAGCCGCGCGATGCCGCCGTGCTCGGCGCTGCCCGCCGGTAAGGAAACGCCGCTGCCGCCCCCGGCCGTGCTCTCGGCGCGCACGAGGCGGAACAGCAGCGCCGGTGCTGGCCCCAGGCGAGCGTGGTTCCCGCAGCGCTGGCACCACGCGGGTCGGCAGCAGCGCCGCCGCAGCCTTGGCTGCCGCTGCAGCGCGGCAGGGTGCTGGGCGTGATGAGCGGTGGCGGGCGGCGGGCAGGAGCCCCGGTGAGGCGAGCGAGCCCCTTTGGGGGTGCGGGGGTGTCGCCTGCGTGCTGGGCCCATGCTCTCGGGAGAGCCCCGTGTGCTCTCTCAGGGGGAGGCCGGCCGAGCGAGCGGAGTTACAGCAGAGGAAGGGAGGAGAGAAGCTGAAAGCAGCGTCTGAGCTGGCAAATTCTCCCAAGGGCGAGAGCTGCGGTGAGTCCCGGGCCCTCGGGGCCCTGTCTCCCCTCCCCTGCGTCCGATTGCCTCCCTGCCCCGCCCCTGGCCCCCTCGCTTTCCCACGCTGCTGCGATTTCCGTACCCCCGCCCCTTCCCTGCACCTCTCTTCTCCTTTGTCTTCTTCTCCCCCACTCCCTCTTCCTCTCTTCCTCTCTTCCTTCATCTCGCTTGTTCTACCACTCCCTTTTTCTCTCTGCACTTTTGTCCTGCTACCTCTCCCTCCTTTTTTTTTTTCCCCCCATTCTCCGTCTTGGTCCTGCAGCCCATCGCTGTTTTTTTCCTTTTTCCATCTCTTTGTCCTGATCTGTGTCTGTCTCTTTACCGCGCCCCCCGCCCCGACTTTCTCTGGCCTGTTCCCTGGCGTCCTCTTCCTCGCTGCGCCTGTACGTGCTGCTCCGTGTCCCTGCCTTCCTATCGCTCTCCTGCCTTCCTTCTCTTTCTCTCCCTATCCCTTTGTCAGCCTTGGTTCTGTCTCTCTCCCTGTCTCTCATGATTCTTTCTTAATCTGTGCCCTGCTCCCTGTCCTGTTTCTTTTCTTCTCTCTGCCCTCCATCCTCCCGCTAACTTTTTGCCTGTATATCTCTGTACCGCTGCCTGTCCCATTGTTTCTCGCTACACCCCCCCCCGCCCAGCTCGTCGTCCCGTTATTCCCCTCTGTCCTGCTCCCTTTCTTCTCATCCTGCAGCCCAGCGCTGGTTTGTCTTTCTCCCTCTCTTTGTCCTGATCCGCACCTCTCTTCTTCCCTCAATCTCTCTGGCTCGTTATCTATCTTTTTTTTCTCCCTCCCTCCCTCCCTCTCACGCAGGTTCTCTCTCCAGCCGGCTGCTCCCTGCTCGTCACTTTCTTTCTCTTTCCCTCTGGCCTGCTCCATGACCCTGTTTGTTCTTCCGCGGTGTCCCTGTAGGACTACTCGTGCCTTTTTTTTTAGCGACGTGTGCATCTCGCTCCCTCATTTTATTTTTTCTTCCTGTTCCTCTGCTCTGCTCCCCATTGCGCTCTCTTCGTTTTCCGTATCGGCTGCTCCGGTAACGACTGCTAAATTGTGCCAGGAGAAGGAGGGAGCGTACGGGCACCGAGCCCCGGAGCAGACTTGCTCCCAGGACTTGTAGGCATTAATGAATAAACACTTGCTGTCTCCTTTGCGCTCGTGGGGCTGTGTTTGCAGTGCTTTGTGCTTGGTGAGCGGCTGCCAGAGAGTCCAGGGGAGCAGGTTACGTGGCGGGTGTCAGGGGCCATGGCTGCAGGTGTGGGCTGGGGCTGGAGGAGCCCCGAGGGTGGGGGCTGATGGTGATGGCCCCTCAGTGCAAAAGGGCCGCAGCCTCGGGGGATGGTGCTGCTGGGGCACGCCTGCCCGAGAGCGCTGATGAGTCGCAAGGACGTTTGCAACCCAGTGGTGGGACCGGCTGATGGTCGGTTGGCGTTGGGCCCCGTCAGGGCAGGTCCCAGGGCTTTTGTGAGAGCTGGTGGAGAGGGGCAGGAGATGGCTGCCCCCACCCCTCTGGGTACCTGGAGACCTTCCCACCCCCTGGAAAAGGTGCTGGGTGCCTCCCCAACTCCACAGAACTCCTCCAGCCCTGCTCGCCCCGTGCAGCTGCCCCCAGCTCCGGCAGCTCCCCTGAAGCGTGTCCCGTAGCCGCAGACGGCCCCCAGATGCTGTCCTCACGGCCGCAGGCTGGCCCTTGAACACGCTGTTTTCTCCATAAATGCTGGTGCCGTTAGCATTGGTTTGGGGAAGGAGCTCATGCTGAAGGAGGGGGTTCTGGCCTGAGGAGAGCTACGGTTGGTTATCGGTGTGGATAACGGTGGCTTTTTCTTTCCCTCTCCCAGAGGGAGCGCTGAAGACTCCGTTTTTGGTTCCTCTCCGGGGATGTTGTTGACTGCATCCGGCTCAGGTTTGCGTGGGTTGCCTTTGGCCCCGTTGTCCTGGCGGCACGGGCAAAAAGGGACAGGCGGAGCGCTTCTTGGCTGTGGCCGGGAGCTGCCGCGGCTGAATCTGGGGAGGCCGGAGACAGGTAAAGCAGCTGAAGAACAAAATAAAGAGGGTGCAGCCGGCAGCTGCCTCCCGCTGCGGGCAAGAGAGCGCCTGCCTCTGCGGATGAGGAAGGATCCCTCCTTGTAGTTGCAGAGCGCACGAGTGAGCGAGGCAACGTGTCTGGGCAGCCATGTCTCGTGAGAGCTGTAAGAAACCTGTGTATCCTCGTAGGTGGAGGACAGGCGAGTGACCGGAGTCACAGAAGAGGAAGGGAGGAGAGAAGGAGAAAGCAGCGTCCAAACAGGCAAGTTCTCCCGGCAGCGCCAAGAGCAAGAGCTGCGGTGCGTCCCGGGCCCTCGGAGCCCTGTCTCCCCTCCTGTGCGTCCGGGTCCCTCCTTGCCCCTCCCCGGCCCCCTCGGTTTCCCACGCCGCTGCAATTTTTTGTGGGGGTTAATTTCCCACCCACCCCCCCCCCCCGCCCCCTTCTCCCCTGTACCTCCTTTCTGCATCTCGCTCTGAGCATCTGCCTGTCCCCATCTTTTAGGTCCTCCCTCTCTCTGCCCTGTAGCCCATGGCTAGTTTTTTCCTTCTGTGTCTCTCTCTGCCCAGCACCTGGCCACTACTTTTGCATTCCTGCCTCTGTGTCCTGTAGCCTGTCACTATTTTTGCCGTCGCTGGCTCCCCCCCGCCCACTTCTCCATCTCGCTCTTTTTTCACTTCCCATCCCTGTTTTTTAATTCCTTCCTCTCTGCTGTGTAACCCTTTGCTTTTTCCTTTTGTCCATCTCTCTGTGTCCGTCCCGGTGCCCCCGTGGCTGGATGCCAGGCACCCACCAAAGGTGCTCTGTCGCTCCCCTCTTCAGCTGGACAGCGGAGAGAAAAAATAGAATGAAAAGCTCGTGGGTTGAGATAAGGACAGGGAGAGATCGCTCAGCAATTACTGTCACAGGCAAAACACAGGCTCAACTTGAGGAAACCAGTCTAATTGATTACCAGTCAAATTGGGGTAGGATAATGAGAATTAAGAACTGAATCTTAAAAAACCTAAATCTTAAAACACCTTCCCCCCACCCCCTCCCCTGTTCCCGGGCTCAACTTCACTCCCGATTTCTCTACCTCCCTCGTCCCGAGCAGCGCAGGGGAACTGGGGAATGTGGGTTGCGGTCTGGATTTTTCCCCTCAGTCCCTCTCTGCCGGGCTCCCTCTCTTTGTTCTTTCATTTCACGTTTTCTGTCCCGTAGCTCCATGCTATTTGCTTGCCTTTCTCCGTCTGTCTCTGGCGCCATCGCTCTGCCCCTGTTCGTGAATTCCTCGTTCTCCGCCCTGTAGGCTGTCGCTTTTGTCCTTTGTCCATCTCACTGTCTCTGGCTCCCCGAGGACCCTATTTTAGAATTGCCCCCCCCCTCTTCTTTCTGTACACATTGCTACCCTTTTTGCTCTCCTGCGCTCTTTTTTTTCCAGCTCCCTGTCCCTATTTCTTTATTCTTCCCTCTTCGCCCTGCAGCGTGTAGCTGCGGGGTTTGGTTTGTGTTGTCATCCCACGCACCCTCCCGGCCCCTTCCCTCCGTTGTTCGCTGTCCTGGTTCCCTGTCCCTGTTGTTTCATTCCTCCCTCTCTGCCATGCTCTTGCCGCTGCTGTTTTGTCTTTCCCTATGTCTCTCGGTCCAGCTTCCTGCCCCTGTTCTTCTCTCCTCCCTCTCTGTCGTGATGCCCGTCCCAGGTTTCTCTCGCATCTCCATCCTGCTCCCCGTCCCTCTTTGTCAGTGTCTGTCCAGCTCCCTCTCCCCCTTTCCGCGGCCTCTCTCCCTGCTGCTTCTTTCTCCACCTCTGTCGGGCTCCCTCGTCCCCGTCCTTCTCTTGCTGTCCCATTCCCTGCCTCGTGCTTTCTCTCTACACCCCCCTGTCCAGCGCCCCGCTCCTCATTTTTGGCATCCTCCACCTCTGTCCGTTCCACCCGCACCGACAAGCGTGGCTCCCGGAACCACTGCCAGGGTGTCCCAGGGGCAGGGGGAGCGTTGGGGGCCCCGAGCCCTGGAGCAGACTCGCTCCCGGGACTTGTTACGTGTGTGTGACTGAATAAACACTCGCCGGCTGCATTTGCACTCCCTTTGCACCGGGCAAGGGGCTGTGATGGGGCCCAGGGTAGGAGGTGACACACTGTGGGGGTCAGGCAATGGCCCCCTGTTCCTGCTGGGCTCCAGCTGTGGGCCGGGGCTGGAGGAGCCCCAGGTGCGGGCAATGAGGCTGATGGCCAGGGCCCCTCCCTGTAAAGGGGTGGCTGCCGGTGGAGGGGCTGGTGCTGCCGGTGCTGCCCTGCCCCGGGGGGCCGTGGAGGGGCCGGTGTGAGGCAAGGGAGGAGTGGAGCAGTCGCCGGGCTGTGGCTGCACCGAGGGAGGAGGTGAGCAGGGGCCGGGCGATGGCCCGGGAGGGCGACGGTGCCTGCGGGGGAGTGCGGGGCTGCCTCGTCGTGTCGTGTCGTGTCGTGTCGCAGCTGGCGGCGAGGGGAGCCGGGGCGTGTGGGGGTGCCGCGCCGTGTGCCGGAGCCGGGCGGCGGGGGCTGCCTGAGGAGCGCGGGGCTGCGCCGAGGGCTCGGCAGGGCTCCCGGGGGCGCCGGCGGGCGGGGGGAACGGCGGCGTCCCCGGAAAGGAGAAAGCGGGTCCGGCTGCCTCTCGCGGCGTGCCGGCAGCTGCGGTGCTGGGGAAGGGGGCTTGCCGTCGGCCATGTTGCCTGCGCGGAGCATGCCGGGAGCTGTAGTTTTCGCGGCACGGCCCAGTCACGCGGCAGCCTGGCGGCCGAATCGCGGTGCTGCGTCCCGGCGTTCGCGCGCCGGGTGTGGCCCCTCTGGCGCGCCGTCGGTGTCCGGCGCATGCGCGGTGTGCGGGAGCGGCATGGCGGCGCGGCGGGCGCGATTGCCGGTGGCGGGTGAGGGCCAGGAGCAGCGGCGATGATGTGATGTGATGTGAGCGAGCCCCTTTGGTGGGTGCAGGGGTGTCTGCTGCCCGCCGGGCACCCGGGGGTGGCGGGAAGGGAAGCTTCAAAGCTGCCGCTGCGGCAGGCTGCCGGGCAGCTGGGGGCGAGCGGGGTCGGGGCAGCCCCAGGGAGTTCCCCGAGAGAGAGCGGCGGTAGGAGGGAAGGAGGAGGACATGCCGCTGGCGCAGACGGCGGGCACGTCCCCAACTCGCCAGAGCTCCCCCTGAGCGCCCCCCGGGCCCACTGAGCCCATGCAGCTGCCCCCAGCTCCAGCACCTGCCCTGAAGCCTGTCCTGTAGCCCTAGATCACCCCCAAGGCCTGTCGCGAAGCCTGGAAGCTGGCCCTCGAACGCGCTGGATTCTCCCTTAATGCGGTACCGATAGCAGCAGTGCAGGGAAGGAGCGGTGTCTGCAGAAGCCCCTGCATAAGGAGGGGCTGTGGCCGGGGGCAGGCTCTGGTAATAATGGCCACTGGTTATTCTTTCCACCTCCCAGAGGCCGCACTGAGGACACGGTTGCCCGTTCTTCCCCTGGAGATGCCGTTGACTGCCCCAGGTTCAGGCTGGCGTGGGTTGTCTGTGCCTGGCCTCGCACTCCTAGCAGTGGGGGGCAAAAGGAGACGGGCGGAGCGCTTGCTGGCTGTGGAGGAGAGCTGCTGTGGCTGAAGCTGGCGAGGGCAGAGACAGGTAAAGCAGCTGAAGAAGACACTAAAGAGGGTGCAGCCTGCAGCTGCCTCCCGCTGCGGGCAAGAGAGCCTCTGCCTCTCTGGGCGAGGAAGGTTCCCTCTTTGTAGTTGCAGAGCGCACGAGCGAGCGAGGCGACGTGTCTGGGCAGCCTTGTCTCGTGAGAGCTGTAAGAGACCCGTGTATTCTCTTAGGTGGAGGACAGCCAAGCGACCGGAGTTACAGAAGAGGAAGGGAGGAGAGAAGGAGAAGGAAGCGTCTGAATGGGCAAATTCTCCTGGCAGTGTTGAGAGCGAGAGCTGCGGTGAGTCCCAGGCCCTCAGGGCCCTGTCTTCCCCCCCAGTCCCTTTATCTCTCCTCACCTCTCTGTTCTTCTCTCCTGACCCCTGTCTCTCTCTGTATTTTTTTTTTTTCCCATCCTCTCTCTCTGTCCTGCCACTGTCATGTTTTTTTCCTTTTCCATCTCTTTCTCCTGATCTGCATCTGTCTCTTTTTCCCCACAATTGCTCTGACCTGTTCCCTGGTGTTCTTTTCCTCTCTGCGCCTGTACGTGCTGCTCTGTGTCCTTGCCTTCCTATCTCCCTCCTTCCTTCCTTCTCTTTCTCTCTCCCCCTCTCTCCCCCTCTCCCTTTGTCTTGCTCACTGTCACTGCTTTTTTTCATTCTGTAACTCACTGTCTGTTTCCTGCCCTAGTTTTTGTTGTCCTCTGTCTCCCTGCAGGGCTACTAACACCTCTCTTTCTTTCTCCACCCCCCTGTGCTTCTCAAGGTCTTTGTCTTTCTCTCTCTCTCTTATTGTCATTATTTTTGTCTGCCGCTCTGTCTCGCTTCCTATCCCATCGTTTCTCACTATATTCCTTTGTCCCCCTCCCTGCCCGTATTCAGGTTCATCTCTGTCCTGTTGACTGTCCCAGGTTTCTTTCTCTTCCATCCTGCTGCTGCCCTGACTCCCCCCCCCCCCCGCCCTGCTCCCTGTCGCTCTTTCTGTCTCTTGTGCTCTGTCCCTGCTGCTTTTTTCTCCATCTCTGTCCAGCTCTCTTCCCTTTCTTTTTTTCCTCTTGCTGTTCCTCTGTCCTGCTCCCTCTCGCTGTCTTTCTCATCTGTCTTTCTCTCTGCCCCGTTCCCTCTTCCGTTCGTTCTAACTGTACCCCCCTGCCCAGCTGGCTGTCCCTTCTTTCCTTTCTCTCTTCCTCAGTATTTTTTGTATTGCCATATCTCTCTGTCCCACTGCTCATCACAGCTGTTTTTTTCCCTCCAATGCTGTCCTGCGTGCCATCCCTTTTTCCTCTCTCTGTCATTCTGTCGTGCTCCCTGTGACTCTATTTTTAATTTTTCCATCTCTGTCCTGCAGCCTGGTGCTGGTTTTTTTCCCCCCTCCCTCTCTCTGTCCTGCTACCCATCCTAGGCCTTTTTCCCTCTATCTCTGTCCTGCTTCCTGGCTCTAATTTTTGCCTGTCTTTCCACCTTTGTCCTGCCTTCCTCTCCCTTTTTTCTCTCTCTGGATCACCTTGTCTTGCTCCCTGTCTTTCTCAGACAAGCTGTGTCCTGCTCCTCGGCTTTCTTCCCCACCCTCCCCATCTCCTAGCCTTCGTCCTGTCTGTCTTTTTTCTTTGTCTCTCCTTCTGCCCTGGTGCTTCTTTCTCCACCTCTGTTCTGCTTCCTGCCCCTTGTTTCCTCTCACTGTCTCTTTGTCTTGCTTCCTCTTGCATCTTGCATCTTTTTGGTCTTCATTTTTCTGTCCTGGTGCCTGTCCGGTCCTTTCTTGCTATACTTCCCCATGCAGCCAGCTCTCCCGTTTTTCCTTTTCTCTCTTCCTCTGTCCTGCTCCCTGGCCCTTTTTTGCTCTTCCTCCATCTCTGTTCTCTAGCCCAGTACTGGAATTTTTTAATTTTTCCTTCTTGGTCTCTTCGTGCAGATCTGATCATTTCTTTATTTCTCAATCCCTTTGTCCTGCTGCCTGTCCTTTTTCTCTGCCTGTCTCAGTGTCCTGCGCCCTGTCACCGTCTTTGTCCCTCCTTTCTTCTTTCTCTCCTTCCCCGCCCCTCCGCCCCCAATCTCTCTCTCCCTCCGTCCTGCTCACGGACCCAATGTTTTCTTGCTCCGTCTCTCTGCAGGGCCGTCGGGGGAGAAAGCGGCCCTGGGACAAATGCTGCAGCGGGGTCCTTGAGCGCTTTTGGGGCCAAGCCCCTGCCCGGCCTGGGTGAGCAGAGGCAGCCCCATCCCATCCCATCCCTGGCTGCTCCTCGCTGGGGCTGGGCAGCCTCTGCCGCTCTCGGCGCGAGTCGAGCTGAGAAACCTTTGTGAGTTTGAGGACGCTACAGATACTCTGCACAAGTGTACTCAGCACAAGAAGGACATGGACCTGCTGGAGCGGGTCCAGAAGAGGGCCACCAAAATGATCCAAGGGCTGGAGCACCTCTTCTATGAGGCCAGGCTGAGAGAGTTGGGGTTGTTCAGCCTGGAGAAGAGAAGGCTGCGAGGAGACCTTATTGCAACCTTCCAGTACTTAAAGGGGGCCTACAGGAAAGATGGGGAGAATCTTTTTAACAAGGCCTGTTGTGACAGGACCAGGAATAACGGGTTTAAACTAAAGAAGAATAGAGTTAGACTAGACATTAGAAAGAAGTTTTTTACAATGAGGGTGGTCAAGCACTGGAACAGGTTGCCCAGAGAGGTGGTAGAGGCCCCATCCTTGGCAACATTCAAGGTCAGGTTGGATGGGGCTCTGATCAACCTGATCTAGTTAAAGCTGTCCCTGCTCACTGCAGGGGGGTTGGGCTAGATGACCTCTAAAGGTCCCTTCCAACCCAAAGCATTCTATGATTCTCTGATCAAACCCAGAGAAAAGGCAAATCTGCTGCCAGTGCCGAAAAGCTGATGAAAAATTGCCGTTACCAGAGTATGCCTCGTTCCTGCATCGGTCCCTTGGGAGTCTCGAATGTTTTCCCTTCAGGTAAAAGAACAAACTTTCATCTAGGATAAATTAAGAGCTGCCTGTAACTTTCGTTAGGGTCAAGTCCCTCTCTTCTGTTTGTTCATACTAGTTTTATGGGCAAGTTGGAAATAGCCTTTTATTTTTCTGTGTGTAGCTAAATTTTTAGTAATATGTGGTGTCGGCATAGTTGATTTTTGAGCAGCTAGATGCCAGTAGAAGCATAATGAATGACACGTGATGGAAACCGGTGCTTAAACTTGATTTTGATATGATTTTTTTTTTTGTTTCTTTGTTTGCTTTCATTAGAATGTTGGTGGCGTGTTGTCCTGTGGCTCAATCCGCATTCTGCTCCATGGAACCTTCGATCTAGGACTTTGAAGTAAAAAAAGTTTGCCCTTCCAACAAAGGGCTGGTCATTCATAGGAATGAGGTGTAGACCTGGAGAGTCTCTTAAGTACGTGATCAGAATTGAAGCCAAATTTGGCCTAATGTTGCTGCTGTTTGTCTTCACTTTCCTGAATTTCCTCGCCGCTCCCTCATGGTTGGGAGCTCTGAACTGTCATTTTTTTTTCAGTCTCTAACACATTTGGGGTCCCCCCCGCCCCCTGCCAAGGAGAGGCTACGTTTGAAAGTTAATTAGCGTCCTCACAAACGCATCAGTCAATAAAGCTGAATTACGGTTATTAAAACCATAAGCATGATACCAGTCGTAGAGATCTGGGCTACTTGTGAATGTGTATTCGTCTCATGCAAATGTCATCGGGGAAACAGATCGCCTGCACTTCATGCTCTGACAAGACAGCATGATGAGACAGGCAGGAGCTCCAAAAGGAAAAAAAAGATACATCGTCATGGTTTTGGTTTGTTGCTTGGTTTTGGTGTGTTGGGTTTTGATGTTTGGGGGGTTTTTGGTTTTTGGTTGGTTGGTTGCTTGGTTTATTTGTTTGTTTTAAAAAGAGTGCAGTGTTGACCGGTGGCAGCCTGCAGGGCTCTGTTGCTGCCTGACCTCTACTTTTCTGCTCTTTCTCTCCTCCTTCGTGGCTCTAATTTTAATTTGGGTCGTTTTAGAAGAGCAGTGAAGTTACTTGCCTGTGTCCATGTGGTGGTAATACCAGGAAGGTAAATGCTTGAACCGGTAGCGAGTCACTTGGCTACAAGTAGCATTTCTGAAGGAAGAACAGCAGTAAACAAGAAGCAAATAGCAAATTACCAAAAATTTGCGTGTGTCAAAGATCGAAGTTTTATTGCCAAATGTTGTTTGGCAGTATTTTCCAAATGGCTATTTTTGGTAAGCATAAATTTTTTGGGAAAGTCAGGGACGTGTGTGGAAAAATAGGTCCCCTAGCATCAGAGGATAGGCTGTGCGGTGGCGGGGCCATTGTTCCCTGCTCAATACTGACATAGTAGCGTTGCAATACTCAGACCTAAGAGATGGGTTTAGGAACGGAAGGAGAATGCCTGTTTTCTGTAAAGGCTCTAAATGCCCACCCTTTGTCTGCCGCTTTCCTGTGCGTGAGATGAAGCTGTTTTATTTTTCTGCCTTGTTCTGGGTCTAAATATTTGTGAAGCTGTTGCTGCTCTTGGGAAAGCCAAAGGCACCTGGATTTGTGCAGCCGGAAAGAAAGGGGGTGGGACGGGGGACAGGACCCAACCAAAAAAACCCCCCACCAAAAGCCCAAAAGAACCCCTCTTTCTCAAGAATGAAACCAAAAGCAAGAATCACCAATTTTTATGTTGTGGGAAAGCGCTGAAGAACCCCAGAATTGAATATGTTTGGAAAAAGCAAACAAATGCCAGTTTTCTATTATGGAAATGCCAAAAAGAAAAAAAAAGGAAAAAACCACAACAAAACCCAAACAAACCCCATGTCCTGGTTTCGGCTGGGATAGTTAATTTTCTTCCTAGTAGCAGGCATAGTGCTGTGTTTTGGATTTAGTAGGAGAAGAATGTTGATAACACACTGATGGTTTTAGTTGTTGCTAAGTACTGCTTATGCTAGTCAAGGACTTTTCAGCTTCCCATGCTCTGCCAGGGGCACAAGGAGCTGGGAGGGGGCACAGCCAGAACAGTTGATCCCAACTGCCCCAAGGGCCATTCCATACCATACGGCATCATGGGCAGTATAGAAACTGGGGGGGGGTTGGCCAGGGAGCAGCCATCGCTGCTCGGGAACTGTCTGGGTATCGGTCGGCGGGTGGCGAGCAATTGCATTGTGCATCACTTGCTTTGGGTATTATTATTACTATTATTATTATATTGTTATTATTATTTTACTTTATTTCAATTATTAAACTGTTCTTATCTCAACCCAGGAGTGTTTCTCACTCTTACTCCTCCGATTTTCTCCCCCATCCCATCGGGGTAGGGGGAGTGAGCGAGCGGCTGTGTGGTGCTTAGTTGCTGGCTGGGACTAAACCACGAGACCCCAGCCCCTAATTTGGGCTAAATGTGGGGTGAAATGCTGGCAGTTTGAGGAGCACCGCTGAGTGTTATCCAGCATGGATCCAGTGTGGGTCAGTTACGTGGCGCGGATCGCCTGCTGCGGGTTGTCCCAGGTGAGTTACCTGCTGTAGATTACCCCGGGCGGACCCCCTGGCATAGGTCATCCCCACGCGTGTCCCCCCGTGCACCTTTTCCCCCACACGTACCCCTCTGTCCGTCCGTGTCCTCCTCCCCGTCCCCCTCTGTGTGTCTCCCTGCCCTCCCGAATGCTTTCCACCCGAGCGTCCCCCTGCACAAGGCTTTCCCCCAGGTGAGTTATTTTTCCCTGGGGACGTGCCCCCGCCTCCGCCCCACCATACTGGGCACCACCCCCTATAACCCCTCTGCTTCTGGGCCCTCAGGGCGCTGCTTGCAGCCCCCTAGACGCTTCCCCGCACCCCGCTCCCAGCCCCATCTCCCTCCTCCGCTGTTTTGGATTTGTGCTGGGAACAGCGTTGATGACATGCTGGTGTTTTAGCGACTGCCAAGCAGCGTTTGCACAGAGTCGAGGCTTTTTCGGCTCCTCGTACCGCCCCACCACCGAGCGGGCTGGGGGGCACGAGGGGTTGGGAGGGGACACGGGCGGGACAGCTGACCCCAGCTGACTAAAGGGCCGTTCCGGACTACACGACGTCGTGTTCTTAGCTAATGGACAAGCCCTGCACAGGAAGCCTTCCTCGTGTGTAGACGGGATGAGGAGAGCAGAGTTCCGATAGCACAGAGGTGAGGACAGGTGCACAGAGAGCAGCGGAGCCCAGGCCTCCCCAGCGTGTTGCTCATTCGCATCCGGGTCCAGCACTGGCAGCCCCGCGCATGCGCTTTGCCGCGCTCTGTGCTGCCACGTGGTGCGCGAAACGCGGTCGTGTAGCTCCGGCTCCGCGCATGCGCAGTTGGGGCTCTTTCCCGTGGCTCGATGCTGCCACCCGGTGACCAAAATTTGGTACTGCAGCCCCAGCCCCGCTCGATCGCCGAACGGGCGGCGGCGAGTGCCGAAGGGTGCCGGGAATCGCCGAAGGGGCGGCGGCGAGTGCCGAAGAGTGCCGGGAATCGCCGAAGGGCGGCGGCGAGTGCCGAAGGGTGCCGGGAATCGCCGAAGGGCGGCGGCGAGTGCCGAAGAGTGCCGGGAATCGCCGAAGGGGCGGCGGCGAGTGCCGAAGAGTGCCGGGAATCACCGAAGGGCGGCGGCAAGTGCCGAAGAGTGCCGGGAATCGCCGAAGAGTGCCGGGAATCGCCGAAGGGCGGCGGCGAGTGCCGAAGGGTGCCGGGAATCGCCGAAGGGCGGCGGCGAGTGCCGAAGGGTGCCGGGAATCGCCGAAGAGTGCCGGGAATCGCCGAAGGGCGGCGGCGAGTGCCGAAGGGTGCCGGGAATCGCCGAAGGGCGGCGGCGAGTGCCGAAGGGTGCCGGGAATCGCCGAAGGGCGGCGGCGAGTGCCGAAGAGTGCCGGGAATCGCCGAAGGGCGGCGGCGAGTGCCGAAGGGTGCCGGGAATCGCCGAAGGGCGGCGGCGAGTGTCGAAGAGTGCCGGGAATCGGCGAAGAGTGCTGGTAATCGCCGAAGGGCGGCGGCGAGTGTTGAAGAGTGCCGGGAATCGCCGAAGGGCGGCGGGGATCGCTGAAGAGTGCCGCGAATTAACGAAGGGTGGTGGGGAGTGCCGAAGGGCGCCGGGAATTGCCGAAGGGAATCAGAGAGTGCCGAAGGGCAGTGGGAGTCGCCGAAGAGTGCTGAATAAACACTTGCCGGCTGCATTTGTGCTCCCTTTGCACTGGGCAAGGGGCTGTGACGGGGCCCAGGGTAGGAGGTGACATGCTGTGGGGGTCAGGTGATGGCCCCCCCCGTCGTTCTCTCGCTGTCCCATTCCCTGCCTTGTGCTGTCCCCAGCTGCCACTTTTCACTTCTCTTTTAGTGTCCTGTGCCCTGCTTCTCATTTTTGTCAGTGTACACCTCTGCCCAGCAGCACATCGCTCTGGGAGCCAGCCAATTGTCCGTCTGTTCCCCGCCGAACCAGCAAGCGTGGCTCCAGGAACAACTGCTGAGGTGTTCCAGGGGCAGGGTGAGCCTCGGGGGTCCCGAGCTGCAGAGCAGACTTACTCCCGGGACCTGTTACGTGTGTGTGACTGAATAAACACTTGCCATCTTCTTTGCCCTCATGGCTGCAACTGCGCTCCCTTTGCACCACGCAAGGGGCTGTGACAGGGCCCAGGGTAGGAGGTGACACACTGTGGGGGTCAGGCGATGGCCCCCTGGTCCTGCTGGGCTCCAGCTGTGGGCTGGGGCTGGAGGAGCCCCAGGTGTGGGCAGTGAGGCTGATGGCCAGGGCCCCTCCCTGTAAAGGGGTGGCTGCCGGTGGAGGGTCCGGTGTGAGCCAAGGGAGGAGCGGAGTGCACCAAGGGAGAAGGTGAGTCGGGGCCAGGCGATCAACTGCTGGGTCTCTGGCAAAGCCCGAGGAGGGCTGCGGTGGCTGTGGGGGGGCGGCCAGGCCAGCAGGGTGCAGGTTGCAGGTATGGAGCGGTGGGTTTGGGAGGGTGCTGTGCCCTGTCAGAGCTGGCAGCGGGGGCTGACCGGAGGTGCAGCCAGGCGGCGGAGGGGCCTGGGGAGCACAGGGCTGTGCTGGGGTCTCTGTAGGGCTTCCGTGCGTGTCGGCGGTTGCGGGGAATGGTGTTCCCGCAAGATGAGAAAACGGGGAAGGCTGCCTCTCGTGGTATGCCGGGAGCCGTAGTCCCGCGGCACAGGGCTTCTGGTCGCCCGCGTTGGTTCCTCGGAGCACGCAGGGAGCGGTAGTCCGGTGGCACGGGGCTTCTGGTCGTCCATGTTCGTTCCCCGGAGCATGCTGGGAGCGGTAGTCCTGTGGCAAGGAGCTTCCAGGCATCCGTGTTGGTCCCTCGGAGCATGCTGGGTGCGGTAGTTCTCTGGCGTGGGGCTTCCAGTCATCTATGTTTGTTTCCCAGAGCATGCCAGCAGCTGTAGTTCTGTGGTGTGGGGCTTCTGGCCATCCATGTTAGGTCCCTGGAGGATGCCGGGAGGTGTACTGATCCTGCAGTCGGCTGCCGGGTGGCCATGATGTGTTTGCCAGTGCATGCTGGGTGGTGTAGTTTTTGCAGACTTTGCTGCAGGGCAGCTGAATTGCCCTTGAGTGCATGCAGTGTGGCATAGTGTCCTCGTGGCATGGGGCTAAAAGGGCGAGGTGGAGCACTTCCTGACTGTGGACAGAGACAGGTAAAGCAGCTGAAGAATAAAATAAAGAGGAACCAGCTGGCAGCTGCCTCCCACTGCAGGGAAGAGAGAGCCTGCCTCTGCAGGTGAGGACGGATCCCTCTGTGTAGTAGTCTAGCAGATCTGATGTTCAGGGTGCACCACAGGGTCTGTATGTGTAACTGGAAAGCACAATGCAGCCCTGTAGAAAGGGTGCATGTTACACTATGGATTTGGGAAGCCTCATGTTGTAAGAGTTATAAGGCAGCAATCTATTATCTTAAGTGGATGACAATCAGGTGTCAGGAGCTGCATGGGGCAGGAGAGAGGGAGATTGAGGGAGATGGAGAGAGACAGAGATAGACACGTGTCCAAACTGTCAAATTCTTCCACCAGCTTTGAGAGCGGGAGCTGTGGTGAGTCCTGGATCCTTGAGACTGTGTCATTCCTCTTCTGCATCCCAGTCCTTCCCTGTCTTCCCCTTGTTTTTCTCTAAGTGCTGCTGTGTTTCTGTTTTGCCCTCCCCCCCCCCCCCCCCCCCCCACCTCTCTTTCTCTTGTTCTCCGAGTCCCCCTGTTTCTCTGGTGTTCTGTTTTCTTTTTCTCTATGTGCTTCTGCCCTGTTCCCTGTCTTCCTTTTTTTTCATCCTCTGTCTTGCAGCCTATCACTATTTTTGTGTTTCTCTGTTTATCTGTCTTCCTCTGCCAATTTTTAAAATTACTCCCTGTCTGACCTTTAGCCTCTTACAATTACCACCCATGCCCAGTCTTTCTGTCTGGCTCTGTGTTCCTATATTTCAATTCCTCTCTCTCTGTGTCCTGGTTTCGGCTGGGATAGAGTTAATTTTCTTCCTAGTAGCAGGCATAGTGCTGTGTTTTGGATTTAGTAGGAGAAGAATATTGATAACACACTGATGTTTTTAGTTGTTGCTAAGTACTGCTTATGCTAGTCAAGGACTTTTTCAGCTTTCCATGCTCTGCCAGGCGCACAAGAAAACTGGGAGGGGGCACAGCCAGAATAGTTGATCCAAACTGCCCAAAGGGCTATTCCATACCATATGATGTCATGGGCAGTATATAAACTGGGGGGGGGGTTGGCTGGCAGGCAGCGATAGCTGCTCGGGAACTGGCTGGGTATCGGTTGGCAGGCGGTGAGCAATTGCATTGTGCATCACTTGCTCTGTATATTATTATCATTATTATATTGTTATTATTATCACTACTATTTTACTTTATTTCAATTATTAAACTGTTCTTATCTCACCCCAGGAGTGTTTCTCACTCTTACTCCTCCGATTCTCTCCCCCATTCCATTGGGGTAGGGGGAGTGAGCGAGCAGCTGCGTGGTGCTTAGCTGCAGGCTGGGGCTAAACCATGACACTCTGCCAAGTGCTCTAGATATAGTTTTTCTTTCTTAGGTTATCTTGTTCCAGGTCCCTGTCCCTATGTTTTAATTTCTTACCTCTCTGTCCCTTAGCCCATTTTTGCATTTACTGTTCTCTCTCCGTCTGGCTACCCATGCTGAGTCTTTAACTCCTCTCCCTGCCGCCCCCTTCAACTCATCAATGTTTTTTGGGATTTCTCAGTTTCTCTGTCCACCTCAGTGTTGTCTTTTAAAAATCATCTCTCTGCCCTGTGGCCCATCACTATTCTTTGTTTTTCTTCATCTCTTTCTCTGGCCTGTAGCCCACTGCTACTCCCCCGTCCCCGTGCCCCTCTCTCTGTGGTTCCCTGTCCCTCTTTTTCCATCCTCATTCTTTGCCCTGTAGCCCATGGCTGTTGTATTTGGTTTAATGGCAAGGTTTTGTTAGATGGGGTGGGGGTGTGTGTAAGGTCTGCAGGGGTGGGTTCTGTGAGAACATACCACTAGTTGCTCCTGTGTGGGGCACAGCCAGTTCCAGCTGCAAGATGGGTCTGTGGCTAGTCTAAGCTGAGTTCCTCAGCAATGCTGCTCGCGCCCCTGTAATGAATATATAAGAAGGGGTAAAAAGTGCTGCACAGAAGCTGTGATACAGAAAACATGTGTGAAACAGCTCTGCAGACACCAAGGTCAGCAGAGAAGGAGGGGCAGGCTATGGTAAAGATCATGATGATGCAGGTTGTCCCCCTGCAGCCTGTGGAGGTCCACAGTGGTGCAGGCGTGGACCGTGGTCCATGGAGGACCCTAAGTTCCAGCAGGTGGACATGCCTGAAGGAAGCTGCAACTCCATTGAGGGATTGCGCTGGAGCACGGTACCTGCGGCCCCGTGGAGAGGAGCCCATGCTGGAGCAGGGTCCTTGTGAGATCTCCTGAGAGATAACTTCTTACCCATATGGCCAGTACCCCATTGCTTTCTAAATTTTCTCTCTGTGTCTCCATTTATCCAGTTCCATGGTTTTATCCTCCCTGTCCTCTACTTCATCACTTTTAAAATTTTGTTTCAATGTCTTCATTTACTTAGTTTGGTGACCCTCATTGTAACTTTTTTCCTCTCTGTTCTTAATCCCTTTGCTTATAAAATTTTCTTTCTACATCTTTGTTTTAGTTCACCATCACTACTTTTTAATTTTTTTTCCTTATTTCTTTAATCACTGTTACTTTTAAAGTTTCATTCAGCCCCCGGCCCCCTGACCATACCTGTACATTGTTGAAATCCCCTTTGGAGTTCCTCATTGTTATCTCTGAGGCTTCTTTAGTCTCTCGGGCCCCCTCAAAACTCGTGCGCTCCCCTTGCCGAGCTCTCGCGAGACACCCCCTATGCCTCAGAGCCCCGTTCTACCTCAGGAGCTCAGCTCACTTTGCAGTCCTGTTTTCCCCTCAGAACCCTTCCTGAGTCTGCATGTGTTACCCCAGCTGCTCTTTCTGTCCTCTCACCCGTTCAGTGCACCTCTGTTCGGTCCCCGGTGCCCTGAGGACATCTGTGCTTTGTTCAATTCCCTTTTGAGCTCATTGCATCCCAGAGACTTGTTTAGTCCCTACAGCACCCCAAAAAGTCTGGTTTGATTTAGTAACAGTTAGAATTTACTTGTAGCAAATTGCAGAATTTGATTATAAGATTTTTAATAGCACTCAATCATCAATGATCCATAAAGTGATTAGACAAAATTGATCAAAACTGTGACTTAGTTACAGATTCAAAGATGGCAAGGTTCACTCTATTACTACATGGAAGTGCATAAAAGAAAATTAAATCACACTGAGTTAGAATGATTCATAAAGGGATTGCGTATATAGGGAATAAGGAGGACCCTCCCGTTGAGTCACGAGGTTCAGAATAGACCCCCTTGCTTTCTATTCTCCTTCTCAGAGAGGAGTCTAGGTGCGGCTAGGTCTAATCTTAGTCTCAGACTTGGTCAACGGTTTATAGGAATAAGGATAATATATATATATATGTATATCTAGTACATAGGGAAAGTGTATAAAGGAAATTGGGTTACACAAGGGGGTGGGGGGGGAGAAATCATATGTAGGGGATACGGAAACCCTCCCGTTGAGTCACGAGGTTCAGAATAGACCCCCTTGCTTTCTAAACTCATTCTCAGAGAGGAGTCTAGGTGTGGCTGGGCACACTCCTCCTGTGCAAGCGCAGTGAATTAAAAAGACACTATAGCTTTAAAGACTATGCGAGTAAACTGTTAACCAATGAAGATGAGCATACAAAGACAGGTTAATGATTATGTATTAGAAAGGTGTGGAGATTGTATATTCAATGTATAAGTAAGGGCATAGAATCCAAACTTGGTGTGCTTGATTTGTGGAATTCTTCCACCTTGCACCCTGTGCAGAATAAAGCAATATTTCCTTTCCAAACCATTTTTGGTTTCGGGAGCTTTATTTCCAGGTAGCAGTTTTGGCGACCCAGATGGGACCCTGAGTTTTCAACTTCTGCGGCTCGCACCCACGACCGGGGATTGAGACGGGAACTCCGGCGCGCACCGGAACTATTTATCCAGGGACTTCCCCGAGCGATTCCCCGGAGAGGTGAGTAATACGCTGTAGCCGAAATTAAGAGATATTGCTTAATATTGAAAAGTTCCCCAAGTAAATCATGATGATCGGAGCACGTGTCGGTGGAATATTGGTATTGGTTTTATTGGTATTGCAGCTGCTTAAGGCTATTTGCGTTAATACGGTGACGACCGGAGCGAGCGGGCTGGTATTGGTTGTATTACTGTGCACAGTGGCATCGGTATTGGTTGTATTATCGTATATAATTGAATAAATAAGAGCTCTTTTGTGTAACTTTGTGTAATTTTGGATAAAGCTGTATTGTACTGTTTGTAAGAATGGGAAATGTGCTATCCTCCCAGGAAGGGGGAATACCTAAGGCTTCCCCATTAGGTTGTATTTTAAAGAATTGGAACAAGTTTGGAGGGGATCCGCTGACATGAAAGAAATTGATAGAATATTGTAATCAGCGGTGGCCTGTCTATGCGTTAGAGGATCAGGAAAAGTGGCCAAAGAATGGAACTTTGAAATATAATACTGTATTAGAGTTGATGCTGTTCTGTAGATGAGAAGGAAAATGGGATGAAGTGCCATATGTGGATTTGTTCTTTACCCTAAGAAATGATTGGAAAAGTCGGAAGGAATGTGGGTTAGTTGTTAAGGACTCTAATAGTCTCGCTTTAGAGCAAGTGAAAAATAAGGGACCAAAACGATGCTGCTCAGCACGTAGCATCGGAAAGCGGTATAATAAGAAGTATAAGGAATCGGAAAGCGAGGAGGATGATGAGCCGTGGTTATTGATGGCACCAGGGCAAGGGAATTTGAGTAGAAATCTAAGTGAGAAAGAAAACGGAGGAGAGAATTTCAGCCCGGTAGCAGGGCGAACTAGAAGGAGGGGAGCGGCGTTGCAAGCACCCTTAACACAGGCAGTGGGTCCAGAGGGAGAACCCGTTTGTGTCAAAGTACCCTTCTCAGTAGCTGATCTAATGGCTTGGAAGGAGATGGCTGGAACTTATAGAGAAGATCCGGAAAAGGTGGCAAAAGTATTGGAAACTATTGTGGAAAATCATAATCCAGATTGGAGAGATGTTCGGGTATTGTTAAGTACTATACTGACATATGAAGAACGGAGGACCGTGTTGGTCAAAGCTAGGGAACAAGCAGAAAAGGTGCATGCCTGGGATGCTCAGGCAGGGAGATTGGAGGATCACTTCCCAGCCACTGACCCAAATTGGGATCCTAATAATCAGGCACAAAGACTGCTACTAACCGAATACCAAAGGTTAATATTGTTTGGAATGAGGAATGCTATTCCAAAACCAAAGAATGTGTCAAAACTGTATCAGGTGGTGCAAGGGAAAGATGAGACTCCATCGGCCTTTTTAGAGCAATTATGTGAAATGGCTAGAAAATGGACCGATTTAGATCCAGAAAAGGAAACCGATGCTTTGACGTTTGTTACTTTGCTTGTTGGTCAGTCAAACCTGGATATTAGAAGGAAGTTGCAGAAGGTAGAAGGAGCAGCTGCTAGATCTATAGACAGGTTATTGGAAGTGGCCTGGAAGGTATACAATAATAGGGATGAGGAGGAAAGGAAAAGACAAGAGAAAGATCAAGTGAGAAAGGAGAGTCGCAAGGCTCAATCGCTAGCTGCTGCAATAACAAAAGGCAATCAGAATGGTAATTGGAGAAATAATGGGCAGGGATCAAGAGGCCCCCCTTAAAAGGAAATACAAAACTTCCCAGGGGGCTGAGGGAACACCAATTTTTAGGTAGAGATGAGCGTGCTCTCTGCAGGCAGAGGGGGCACTGGAAAAGGGAGTGCCCTCTAAATCAAAATTGAAACCCCTTCCAGAACAAGACTCCTCGGGTAGAGGAATTGCTTACTTTAGGTCAAGATTCCGACTGAAGGGGACCAGGGGATGACTCAAAAGTACTCCCAACAGAACCCCTGGTTACCCTGAAGTTGGGGAATGATAAAATAAATTTCTTAGTTGACACGGGGGCAGCATACTCACCATTAAACACCTGTAAAGGTAAAATAAGTAAGCAAAGTATGCCTATTATTGGGGCAACAGGAAAAAGGGAAGTAAGGCCTTTCTTTCAACCAATTAAGTGTGGAATTGGTAATCGAATTTTTACTCACAAATTCTTGTATATTCCCGATTGCCCGATGCCTTTGCTGGGAAGAGACATACTTAGTAAATTGAATGCCCAGATTGTGTTTGAAGGGGATAACATACAAGCACAAATACCTGAAGAAAAAGCCTTGGGGCCGCAAGTGTTTCTGTTACAGGAAGAAATACGAGAGAACTCGGAACCCGAAACTGTTCCGGAAGAACTGCTGAATGCAGTAACCCCTCGGTACGGGCCTCCGGGATACAAGGACAATCCCGTGCTGCAGAACCGGTGAATGTCATATGAAAGCCAGGGGCACGACCGGTAAGGCGAAAACAGTATCCTGTAAAATTGGAAAGTAGAAAAGGTTTGGAACCTCTAATAAAGACATTTGTAACCCATGGATTATTACAGGAATGTCAGTTGGAATATAATACCCCAATTTTACCAGTGAAAGCCACACGCAGATGAGCACCGGTTAGTACAGGATTTGAGGGCAATTAATCAAATAGTACAAGACGTCCACCCGGTGGTAGCAAATCCATATACCTTACTGACTGCCATTAAAGAGACAGATCAGTGGTTCACAGTATTGGATCTAAAAGATTTGAGAGTCAAAAATTATTTGCCTTTGAGTGGGAAAACCCTAAAATGGGTCGAAAAATTCAATCATGCTGGACTGTCCTCCCTGAAGGGTTCAAGACTAGCCTGACAATCTTTGGGAATCAATTGGCTAAGGAATTGGAAAGCTGGCAGAAGGACAGTAAGGGAGTGACTTTACTGCGATACGTAGATGACATCCTCCTGGGAACTCAAACATGGGAGGAATCTGTATGATACACTATTGATCTTCTTGAACTTCTCAGGAACACTGGGATACAGAGTGTTAAAACGGAAGGCACCAATTGCCCAACACACGGTCACCTGTGTGGGTTTTACCATTACCAAAGGACAGCAGAGTTTGGGGACTGAGAGGAAAGAAGCGATTTGTCAGATACCAGAACCCAGATCAAAACGAGAGCTGAGGGCCTTTCTTGGAATGGCGGGGGGCGGGTGTCGATCATGGATTATGAATTTTGGACCGACCGCTAAACCTCTCTATGAAGCAGCGAAAGGAACGGGAGAAATCCTGGAATGGACACCTGAGTGCAGCAAAGCCTTCCGTCAGCTAAAACGAGATTTGATGTCAGCACGGGCCTTGGGACTTCCAAATTCGGAGAAGCCATTCGAGCTGTTTGTAGGTGAGAGGCAGCGTGTCGCATTGGGTGTTTTGGTTCAAAAAGCTGGATCCTGGAAACGCCCTGTGGGATATTTTTCTAAGTGACTGGATCGAGCGAGTAAGGGGCGGCCTTCATGTCTACGAGCTGTTGCTGCGACGGTGCTACTTATTCAAGAGGCTAGGAAACTGACTTTGGGACAAGAGATAACAGTACAGGTACCGCATGCAGTTACGACCACTTTGGAACAAAAGGGGGGACATTGGCTGTCCCCTAGCCGGATGATAAAATATCAGGCCGTGCTGCTAGAACGAGACGATGTGGAACTAAAAGGGACTACAACTCTGAATCCAGCCACCCTGATACCGCTGCCTGGAGAAACAGAATTAGAACACGATTGCCTACAAACAGTCGAACGGGTCTATTCCAGCAGGGTGGACTCAAAAGATACCCCGCTGGAACAGGCCGAACTAAATCTGTTCATAGATGGAAGCAGTCAAGCTATCGATGGAGTTCGGAGAGCAGGATATGCTGTCGCGATTGGAGGAAAGGAAATACAAGAATTAGAAGCTAAAGCTCTCCCGGCTAATACATCAGCCCAGAAGGCGGAGCTAGTAGCCCTAATAAGAGCCCTAGAACTTGCCGAAGGAAAGATTGTGAATATATGGACAGACTCTAAGTATGCATTTGGGGTTGTTCATGCACACAGGGCCATATGGAAAGAGAGAGGTCTCTTTTTATCACAAGGTACACCCGTTAATTATGGATACTTAATAGGAAAACTGTTGCCAGTTATCAAACTGCCCAAGCGAGTGGCAGTTACGCATTGTAAAGCTCATCAATTTGGGAATGCTCCTGAAGTAGCTGGAAATCAACAAGCGGATTTGGTGGCTAAGAGAGCAGCAGCAGAACAGGTCCTTGGGATATGGCTTGAAAAATATGAAAACCTGAAGGGACCACCGAACTATAATAAGGAGGACAATCAGTTAGCTAAATTGCTTAATGCAGAAAAGAATCGAGACGGATTGGGGATTACAAACGATGACTGAGCAGTAGCGACCCCAACTGTTATGAGAGGATTCGTGGAAGAAGAGCATAAGAAAACACATTGGGGAATAGAAGCTGTTATGGACAACGTTAAACTTTATGTTCTAAGCATAGGGATGGGAAATGTAGCCAAGAGCATCATTCAGAAGTGTGAAATCTGTCAGCAAAACAATCCGCAAACACAACTTAGACCTCCGCCTGGGAAAACTAAAAAGGGAAATACACCAGGCAAGTATTGGCAAATAGATTTCTCAGAACTTCCCAGGCAAAGCGGGTATCGGCATCCGTTGGTATCGGCATCCATTGGTATCGGCAGATACATTTTCCAGGTGGCCAGAAGCTTTTCCCTGTCCCACCAACGAGGTTAGAGAGGTAGTTAAGGTATTATTGAAAGAAATGATACCTCATTTTGGGATTCCAATTGGAATGTCCTCGGATCGAGGACCACATTTTGTAGCAAAGGTACTTCAAACATTAGCAAAAATATTCGAAATAAAATGGGATTTACATCCACCGTGGAGGCTGCAGTCTAGCGGACAGGTAGAAAAAAATGAATCAAACAATTAAAAGACAACTCAATAAAATTTGTCAGGAGGCACAATTGAAGTGGCCAGATGCTCTCCCATTGGCATTGTTGAGAGCAAGGATTACACCGAGATCTAGAGCAAAGGTTAGCCCTTTTGAAATATTATATGGGAAACCTTACCAAAGTATAAACCATGAGCCAGGATCTATAGAATTAATGGGAAAATAGTACCTTAAGGAATATTTGATCTCTCTAGGAAAGGTTTTGCCTTCTCTCTACAGGTACCTACAGTCGAGAACAACTTTGAACTTAGATACCGCAGTCCATAAGATTCAACCAAGAGACCGCGTCTATCTGAGAACCTGGAATCATGAACCTTTAAAAGAACATTGGAAAGGACCCTTTCAAGTGCTCCTGACTATGTATACTGCAGTCAAGCCTGATGGAATAGGACTGCGGATTCATTACACCCGGATTAAGAAGGGTCTTCCGCCAGATAAGTGGACTGTGGAAAAACCAAGTGAAAGCTCTCTGCGGTTAACATTTAAAAAGAACAATTCATGAATCGAACATGGAGTTTGTGGGTATTTTACTTTGAACCAGACTATAAACAAACTTGGGTTACCTTAGGCCTAGCTACTATTCCAATACAGAATAGAACAGTACTAGATATGATATTAGCCTGTCAAGGAGAAGCAGGTACCATTATTAACAGCAGTTGTTGTACCTATATTGACCAATCGGGAAGGGTAGCCACAGATTTGAATAAGATTTGGGAACAAACTCGGGTTTTTCATGAAATTCAGAAAGACGACACGTCCTTAGGGTTTGGGTAAGTTTAGAAATGGTTAACTTCCTGGATTCCGGATTTATCTTTGTTAATTAAGAAAATAATTGGATTAATAATAGTTGTAGTGATTTTGTTAGTGTGCATTTATGTTATTATTCAATGTGTAGTTGGGTTTTGTAGGAGAGGTAGAAGTCTCAAAAGAAGATTTTGAAACTTCTAAAGGGGGGAGATGTTGCCTTTAAGTAGTAGATTTTGCTATACTAGCGAAACCAGGACAGTTAGGTAGCACCTGTGGTATTGCTAGAAATGAAGCCCAACCCTATAGCATTTTGGTCTTTTTTGATAGGACACTAAAGCACATAATTTTCAATAGCAACATTGTTATTGCATGTAAGAAGCTGCTTTCCTACGTAGCTTAGTATAGCATCTATCATTTTCTATTTATACTCTAGATAAATGAAGTTTAATTTCCTACCCGGTCACATTGCCGATGCCATAGATGCGGTAAAACAGCAGATATTGCTGTTTCTGGCGAGGGCCGCTTTCTCTCTTCGGCGCTTTGCACGCTGTTATCTCATGGCAGGTAAGGCAATCCCTGTCGCTCCTCTGACAGCCTTTATGCCTTCTGGTGTTTTGCCCCTCCCCTCTCCCAGGTGACTGTGGGTGGGGTGGTGGGCGGGGCCTGGGGTATTTAAGCCACAGCCTCGGCTCAGGGAGCTCATTCTGTTCCTGGGCTTCTGCAGTATCAGTGTTCCCCTGTTTTTTCAGTTAATAGGTTTTTTTTGGCTTTTTTATGTGTTTGGGCAGGTATCTTTTGAGGTTTAAAGAAGCAGAGGTGTTTGTTTGAGGTAATGAATTCAGGGCCTGTTGATGTTCAGCTTCATATATAATAGAAAGTATGTTTACATCTGTCTTTTTTTTCTTTCTCAGTTTGATAATTTTGTATCAGGTTTTTAGGGGTGGCTAGTTGGCTTAACAGTGATGATTTTTTTTCTAATTGTAAGTACTTTGTGTTTTGCTGGACTTCCTGACTTTGTTCAAGGCATAACTTTGTTAATTGGTTTTGCTGTATACCATGTAAGTTACTGATATTATGTCTTAATAGGACTGTTAGTGAAATGACTTAGTTATGGGTTCAGATGAGCCTCTTATACATATCTTTATAAAGAGTTTAAGCATTTCTTAGGAAAGCAGCAGGGATGTAAGCCATAACACTTTTCAGCATATGGAACAGCTTACTATCTTTCCTAATTGTCCACAGAGTACTAATTGACTGTTGGAATCTTTATGGTTCATAGTAGATTTTACTTATATTGTAGGTGTTGGGACTTTGCTTATTTTGCAGGCTTGTGATAGAGCCCAGAGTCTATGGGAAGATATAAGATGGGAGATGGTCACAGCATGCAGGATAAGGATTTGAAGAACAGCTCCTAAGGAGCAGTTGATAAAGGGGGTTTAGGGGTGTAAATACAGGGCGGGAGTTGTTGGGCAGGAGTGGTCTTCCTTCCTTGACAGTTCAGCAGAGGAGAAGGGGCTTCTAAAGTTTTGGGACTGGGGGACAGTTGGGAAAGGGAGGTGGGTTCATCAGCATTTCTCAGATGAGTTTCACAGTTAGTTTTGGGTGTCAGTGAGGCCTGTTCTATTTCAGTCTTGCCACGGCCAATGGGAGGTGTGACCGCATTCACGTGAGACACGGTGTGAACTGCCTGGGCCACTGCGTAGCTTCACGTGGCTCTGAATGTTGGATGAGGCTCATCTCGGAAAGCGTCAGTTGCATTAAGGTATGTTAAGATATATTCTCCAGAACTGAGGTCTATGTTTCTCTGCCTCTTAGCTATTTCACTTCCTGATTTAATTTTCCTGTCCATCCCTTCACTGTTGGTCCCTGTGTCACGGTCATTGCTACTTACAGGCATCGACTAGGCATATTTTTTCTGTGCAGGCTTGTGTCACTATCTTACCTGGTATTTCTCTAAGAAGATGCATCTTAAGTGCCCTGGTAACAGTCTCCACCCAGGGGTTCATCTCTTATTACAGTCCTAGGCACGTGAGCTTTTTCTATTACCCTGACATTCTTTTCTCTCCAAGTGCCCCATGAGGTCTGCTCTAGTGTCAGTAATGGCAGTTATGTTCTATGGTCCTTGTTCCTCTATTGTGTTTTTATTGTCAGTTTTTGTAGTTGTAAGGTGTCTATCTTAGATATTTGAGCCCGTATGTCACGCCATGGTGATTTTTCTGTTGGATGACAGGCTCGGTAATTCCATAAGGGGCTTTGTAGGTAATTAGGGCTTTTGGTTGAAGAGTTTATCTCTGGTTTTGCAGGTTCTTTGGGAGCTGCCTTTGGAAATGGGTGAGCCTGTGAGGTGAGTTGTGTAGTAGCGATGAGGAGCGGGGGGCCGGTGACTTATTGCAAGCACTACGTTAATTTTGTGTCTTGGTATCCTAGGCACCTCAAGCGACAACAGCGACAGTGTCCAACTCTGGAATCGGAGCGGAGATCCAAGGTGCGTCTGAGTTGGGGGATGTTGCAGGAAAGGTCTGCGTTGGCCGATGCGACGCTGGCTGACCGGCGCCGTTTGTGTGCGTGGGTTGGTTTTGTCTTGCAGAAGATGGAGAGGAGCCTGGCGACGGGAGGATTAATCCGGTGGGCTGACTGTGGCTGTTGCTGTCGAGGATGGATGCGGACTCCCGGCCGTCTGAAAGCTAAGTTGAGGCACTGGGGCTGGAGAAGAGGGGTCAGTGGGGGGAGGTGGCGAGGTTGGCAATTGCAGGGGAGGGGTTTCAAAGACAGTGTAGGGGAGGGGGCCGTCCAAGGATGGTCCCCTTTGGGCAGGTCAAGGGAGCAGCGGCCTCTATGACAGCATGATGTTAGGGGGTGCCGGGCAGGGCGGTTCCAGCCTGTCTGTGTCATTTGTGTGGTCTGTCTTCTGTGTCTTAGACTTGCCTTGCCTCCTGGCATCCTGTTTGCGCTCGAGGGGTGTGGCACACCCCTCCGAAGCCACCCCTAGGGTCTTGAACCCCTGCGGTCATTGCCATAGCGTCGATGTGGTGCTTCTTTTAGTCTGCTGCGAGGTTAAAACGTGGGTTGCTCTTGCATCTCGGAAGTTTCCGGATGGTCCTCTTCTGTGGCATCGTTCCCGGCTGCGTGAGCAGTTCTGCTCCGCAGGCACCCGTTTCTGTGGAGCGGGATTTCTTCCCTGCGTCGTTACGTTCTTAGGTCTTGGTGCCAGGCTTCTTGCGTGTCCATCTTCTCAGTACTTCTGGAAGTAAGTTCTTGTCACGGGCCGTGACGTTCTGCTCTCTGTGGGGGCTCACCGTAGAGCCCCCTCGCATCAAGGTCCCGCAGTTCACCTTGCCTGACGGCATCTTCCGTTCGGTTGTCATCCTTCTCGCCGAGAGTTTTCTCTCGCCCTTGAGCCGCGTCGCTTGTAGCGTTCCGTGGAGTGTCGGTTGGGGGCGGGGGGGGGGGTGTGTGTGTGTTTGGCTTGGAGCCGCCCTGCCCGGGGGTGCAGAGTCGGGGGCAGGTGGAATAGCCGTGAGAGTCGAGGATTAGTATGTCACTTTGCCAAGACTGCTGAGGCAAAGGGTGTACAGTCATCTAGGATCGAGGAGCCATTAGCAGCTGTGCAGACAGCTCTTTAGAGAGCCATGTGGGGAGGGGCTGTCTGGGGCTAGTGAAGTAGGTGCCACCTCAAAGATGGTAAGGCATTTTTCTGTGTTGTGCCTCAATGAGGGTTTTGTTTTGGTTTGTTTAATGACAGGCTCTAGTTGGGCTCTAGATGGCATTTTGAAATGGGAACAAGACCTCTGGAACGGTCAAGGTATTGCTCTGCATCTGGGTGACTCGTTTCATATATTCTTGGCTTTGCAGATGCAGAGCGATGAGGCGGGCACCAAGGGGCGATGCAGGAGAGCCGAGCGATGTGCTGTAAGAAGGTGGGTCAGCGCATGGTATTAGAGGGCGGAGGTGACTGCTGGCTCTGGGACTACAGGATGGATATTTTTTTCTTACTTGCAGGTCCAAAGTGAGGTGCGACGAGGGCACCGGAGCAGACTTGGGCGAGGTGAGCGGTGATTGGTGGTGTGAAGTGGCGGCTCTTTTTCCAGGTGTTGTGTTACCGGTGAAGTTCTCAGCAACCCCTGTTGTTTGGGTCTCGCAGGTGGTGCGCAAGCCTCGATGCGGCCACCCAACCTGACGGAGGCTGGGTGAGCTGTGGAGGTAAAGGAGGCCGAGACGGGGATCAGTGCTGGAGGGCTAATGTTTTGAGCGGTGTCTCAGCATGTTCCTTTTTGCTTGGCTTCTTGCAGGTGCAGCACGCAGGCTTGGAGGGGTGACACCGCATGCCGATGAGCGGTCCGAGAAGGTGAGGCGGTCGTGGGCCGGGGTGGACTCTGATAGCGTGGTGTTGTTATATGGCAAGTCGTTTGAAGTGTTTCTGTTTTTCATTTTGCAGGTTCTGTGGGGGCTGCCTTTGGACTGGAGGAGCATTTGAGGTGAGCTGGGTAGTAGAGAGGAGGAGCCCAGGGCCAGTGACTTCTCGCAAGCGTAATGGTATCTGTGTCTCTTGGTATCCTAGGTGCCTCAAGCGATGACAGCGGGAGCCTCCGACTCCGGAATGGGCGTGGAGCACGGGAGCGGAACGCCGCGGTGCGTCCGAGTTGGGGGATGTTGCGGGAAAGGTCTGCGTTGACCGATGCGACGCTGGCTGACCGGTGCCGTTTGTGTGCGTGGCTTGGTTTTGTCTTGCAGAAGATGGAGAGGAGCCTGGCGACGGGAGGATTAATCCGGTGGGCTGACTGTGGCTGTTGCTGTTGAGGATGGATGCGGACTCCCGGCCGTCTGAAAGCTAAGTTGAGGCACCGGGGCTGGAGAAGAGGGGTCAGTGGGGGGAGGTGGCGAGGTTGGCAATTGCAGGGGAGGGGTTTCAAAGACAGTGTAGGGGAGGGGGATGTCCAAGGATGGTCCCCTTTGGGCAGGTCAAGGGAGCAGCGGCTTACCCGTCAGCATGATGTTAGGGGGTGCCGGGCAGGGCGGTTCCAGCCTGTCTGTGTCACTTGTGTGGTCTGTCTTGTGTGTCTTAGACTTGCCTTGCCTCCTGGCATCCTGTTTGCGCTCGAGGGGTGTGGCGCACCCCTCCGAAGCCACCCCTAAGGGTCTTGAACCCCTGCGGTCATTGCCATAGCGTCGATGTGGTGCCTCTTTTAGTCTGCTGCGAGGTTAAAACGTGGGTTGCTCTTGCATCTCGGAAGTTTCCGATGGTCCTCTTCTGCGGCATCGTTCCCGGCTGCGTGAGCAGTTCTGCTCCGCAGGCACCCGTTTCTGTGGAGCGGGATTTCTTCCCTGCGTCGTTACGTTCTTAGGTCTTGATGCCAGGCTTCTTGCGTGTCCATCTTCTCAGTACTTCTGGAAGTAAGTTCTTGTCACGGGCCGTGACGTTCTGCTCTCTGTGGGGGCTCGCCGTAGAGCCCCCTCGCATCAAGGTCCCGCAGTTCACCTTGCCTGACGGCGTCTTCCGTTCGGTTGTCATCCTTCTCTCTGAGAGTTTTCTCTCGCCCTTGAGCCGCGTTGCTTGTAGCGTTCCGTGGAGTGTCGGTCGGGGGGTGTGTGTGTGTTTGGCTTGGAGCCGCCCTGCCCGGGGGTGCAGAGTCGGGGGCAGGTGGAATAGCTGTAAGAGTGCAGGGTTAATATTCCATTATCCCTAGGCTGTTGAGGCAGAAGTTGTATGGTCATCTCAGATGGAGTAGCTGTCAGAAGCTTGGGTGGTCAACTCTCTGAATAGTGTTTCTTGGGCCTGGGCTGAGTTTTGTGGGAGGGGCTCTTCAGGGGTAGTAAGCTGATGCAATCTCAAAGGTGGTATGGCATATTTTTTATGTGGTGCTTAAATGGGTTTTTTGGGGTGTTTTTTTTATACTGGCAGGATGTGGTTGGGCTGTAGATTGTATTTGTAAATGGGAATGAGACCTCTGGAATTGTCAAGGTATTGCTCTG
Source organism: Pelecanus crispus (assembly GCF_030463565.1). Classification (NCBI taxonomy): domain Eukaryota; kingdom Metazoa; phylum Chordata; class Aves; order Pelecaniformes; family Pelecanidae; genus Pelecanus; species Pelecanus crispus. The sequence continues at coordinate 133,454,153 of NC_134645.1, forward strand.
CATCTGGGCGATTCATCTGATATTTTTATTTTTGCAGAGGCATGAGTCACATACCGGTGAGTGACAGTGGAGGTGAGCAGAGTCAGTTAATACTGTTTTGAGGCTGCTCTTCAGAAGTTTTGACCAGTTGTTGGGATTTGCTAATATCGTAGAAGGTCTGAAGATGACTATTGTTGCTGCTATCTATATGAAGGGCCTTAAGCCGGATCCAGGAAATTACAGGCTCATCAGTTGTCTTTTAGTCTCTTGGAACTTTCGAATGAATGCTCCTGGGGGCTATTGCGAGTCAAATGAAGTACACGAATGGGAAAGGTCGCACAGATTCACCAATTGCAAATATTTCTTGAGAAAGCTGATGGCTTTCTCCAACTAACTCACTCACTTGATTTGCGGCCAGCAGCGGCTGTTGTGTACCTTGATTTCTCCATGGTTTTGGATATGTTTTCCACAGCCGCCGCCTCAATTTTCAGTGAGTACAATTGGCCATTGGAATAATCTCCGTAGGGAAGCGGTGGATTTCCCAACACCGGATAGTTAAGATTTGGCCGGACAGGGTCCTGGGCCATCCTGTCTAGACTGTTTTGCAAAGAAAGGCAGTACCAGATGATCCTTGACATGCTTCACCAGCTGGTATTCTACAATTAAGGTAGGTCATACTGCAGCATCGGAGGGAAGAGGAGTCTTGTCAGTAGGTGACCATGTGAAGCTTGGTGCATAGGAGTTTTTTTTTGGGTGGGGTGTTTTTTGAGTCTGTGAAGCAATGAGCAAAGCGGGGTATGGGCTGTGGTGGTGTGTGCCCCTCAGACTTTTTTCTCTTTGAATGCTTTATCACCTCATATATTACTGCCTGACCATGGCCTTGTGTAGCGAGTTGTTCAGTTGGGTGTCCCTTAATTGTATCAGAAACTTCAATGTGGCTGATGCGGAGACCAGCCCTGTCCTTATCAGAAACTGTGTATTATGGTTCATGAGGGGAGTGAGAACAATCAGTTCCCCCTAACAGACTTAAAGCAGTGCAATATCTTGATTAGTGGAATTCTAGTAATGACTGACCTGGATGGAGGGTCAGATGGAGACTTAGAAAGACTAAAGCCAATCATCTCAAGCTCCTGTAAAACAGCAGTCCTAGGTCAGTTTCTTTTGAGCTGTCCTGGACTGCAGCGTCCCTCACCAGCATTCCCTCTGAGCGGGATGCCTCTCGGCACCAGCAAGCTAAGAGTTTGCTACCACGGAGGTGTATCGTCGAAGATGGCTGGCGGAGCCTGGATTGAAACACTTTGCTCCTCGAGGCTCAACACTCACCCAATGAGAAATGCCAAGACATTTGATGTGAATACTTTACTGAACTTGAGGGGAATTTTTAACAGGTATAGCTTATATGTATATATACATGTATTCATGTCTATGTGTATGCATGTGTGAATCAGTTTAAGTTGTCTGTAGATGTATGATTTAATTACAAGGGATTTCCATACTGCTGCCTTATCCTTATTGCTATAAACCATTGACCAAGTCTGAGACAAAGATTGGACCTAGCCACCCCTAGACTCCTCTCTGAGGAGGAGTATAGAAAGCAAGGGGGTCTATTCTGAACCTTGTGACTCAATGGGAGGGTCCTCCTTATTCCCTGCAGACACAATGTCTCTCCCTCTGGTGTTACCTAACTGTCTTTTATGCACTTATTCCATGTACTAGATATACATGTATATATATTTTCCTTATTCTTGTAAACCGTTGACCAAGTCTGAGACTAAGATTGGACTTAGCCGCACCTAGGCTCCTCTCTGAGGAGGAGTTTAGAAAGCAAGGGGGTCTATTCTGAACCTCATGACTCAACGGGAGGGTCCTCCTTATTGCCTACACCCGCAGTCCCTCTGTGAATCATTAAACTCCATGTAACTTAATTTGCCTTTATGCAATTCTTACATGTAGTAATAGAGTGAACCTTGCTGTCTTTGACTCTGTAACTAAGTCCCTGTTTTGATCGGTTTTGTCTAATTGCTTTGTTAATCACTGACGACTGAGTGCTATTAAGACATTCCAATCAAATATTGCAATGTGCTACAGTGAAAATCTCATCTGTTACTATATCAGTGTGTGATGTTACTCATTCTAGATAAAGTCACATAATTATCAGGATATGCGGCAGACAGCGTCGGAGGGGCATTGCAGCAGGTAAGGAGCGGTAGGAGGTGGTGAGGCGGTTGTTGGCTGGGTCACCACGTAATAGCAAAATATTATGTGGCCTCTTTGTTAGGAATTTCCCTTTTGGTATTTTGGGAGCTGTGCTGGCTGCCTTTACAGTTGGATGAGCAGTTCAGGTGATCTGGGTCACACTGCAGAAGAGCATGGGGCTGTTGCATAAGTGTGGTTTGTTTTTTTTGTTTGTTTGTGGATGGATTCAGAGCTCTGGCCCTCTGTAAGATAAACTGAGGGACCAGGCCTGGGGAGGGAACAAGGTTGGGAATTGCAGGGAGCGGTTCTAAAGTTAGTGTAGGAGAAGGGGCTGTCCAGGAATAGTCGCCTTTGGGCAGGTAATTGGCGCAGGTTATGATTCAGCACGATGCTTGTGTGTGGCAGGCAGGGCGGTTGCAGCCCGTGTCTGTCCTGTTGTGTATTTTCTGTAAGTCTGTTTTGTGTGTCTTATACCATAGCTTTGTTGGGTATTCATGTCTGTGGGTCTTTGATCAGTAGGCACCTCCGTAGCGCTTCCATGCGTCTCAAATGGATCAACTCATCAGGGTAGCACCAGTTGAGCGCTTCTTATATTGCCATTAAAGTGTGGACAAGTCTGGCAAGCATTCCATCATAGATGGTTGTGAGCGCTCATCTATTGCGGTGGCAAGCCGGGTGGTGCCTGTAGCTCTGCTCTTCAGAGGTCTGTTTCCAGAATTGTCTTTAGGGGCTCTGTCCTTGCATCCCTAAACGGTCGTAGGTCTTGACGACTGCATCCCTAAACGGTCGTAGGTCTTGACGACTGCATCCCTAAACGGTCGTAGGTCTTGATGACTGCATCCCTAAACGGTCGTAGGTCTTGACGACTGCATCCCTAAACGGTCGTAGGTCTTGACGACTGCATCCCTAAACGGTCGTAGGTCTTGACGACTGCATCCCTAAACGGTCGTAGGTCTTGACGACTGCATCCCTAAACGGTCGTAGGTCTTGACGACTGCATCCCTAAACGGTCGTAGGTCTTGACGACTGCATCCCTAAACGGTCGTAGGTCTTGACGACTGCATCCCTAAACGGTCGTAGGTCTTGACGACTGCATCCCTAAACGGTCGTAGGTCTTGACGACTGCATCCCTAAACGGTCGTAGGTCTTGACCGCCATCTTCTCCTGCATCTAGTGGTCTGGATTTGATATTAGCTTTATGTCATGGGCTGGGGCCATTGCCTCTCTTTTCCAGGGATGCTATAGACCATTTGTTGCATTACAGCACCATGGGACTTCTCTGGTGGAGGCTTATTTCCTATGGGCATCATGCTTTCTTTAGTGTTGCGTGTCACGGTCACGGTGGTGGTGGTGTCTGTGTGTTATGTGTCTGCATGCTGGGGTCAGAGCCGCCCTGCCTGGTACAATAGCTTTATGGCGATAAGGTTACATGTTGATATGGCAATAGTCTTCAGGCAAAGGCTGTACGGTCCATTTATGGGTCAGTAGCTGCTGTCAGCTGGCCCAGTTTACTTCCATTGTGTTTTGTGGGAGCTCAAGGTAGGAGTCTGGACTGTGGGGAGTGGCAGTTTTCCCAGTAGCTGAGTGGGTTGAATTTTGATTCATGTATATGCAGGGCTAAATATCTGGGTGTGGGGTTTGTTTATTGTTAGCTGTGGTTAGAAGATGTATGCAAAAGCGAGACAGACTTTTAGTCTTGTTAAGCTGTTGGTCAGCATTCAGGTGACTTGATTTACATAGTTCGATTAGCACGGCTTGTTTGGGCAGAGGTTGTCCAGGCTGGGTTTTTGGATAGCCAGTAGGTATCGGCAAGCAAGGGCGTGCAGTCGCTTGTGTTGCGTTTTGCACGTGCCCCCGGGCGATTGGGATCCCCAGAGGAAATACTGAAGCGTGCGTTACCAGAGCATACAAATTGAGGCGAAGAAGGAGCAGGACCGGAATGTGTTGTGAAGAAGGTGCACGGTGAGATGGTTCTGGGGATGGCCTCTAGAACTGGGGTGCTCAGCCATTGTGGCAGGTGGGTTGTGAAACAAATGCATTTTTAGTAAGAGGCGGAGTGAGCGGTTGTTGAAGGAGCATTAGTTTCTGAAAGTGTATAATGTTGCATGTGTGAAGTAGTGTATTGCAGGTTGCATTTAATGTTGAGAGTAATTTTTTTAAGTTACTAATAAAAAAAAACTCAGATGGGGGATTTTTGTCTTCTGTCCCCTGGCTGTGTTGTTTTTTCCTGAGGTCCTGAGTGCTCTCTGAGGTGATGGTTATTTCGAATGTTTGGGTGGAGGTCAGGCTCGGCATGGGGTTTTAGCAGGGGGGGCTATTTTTGAGGCCCCCGGGAACGGCACTCCTGGGGAGCACTGCAGGCCAGTGGTAGAGTTGCATGTGTTGAGAGGGAGGGTTAGTTGGTGTGGTAGCCGAGTGGTGTGTTTAGACTGTACCTAACATTGTATGGTTGTGTGGTGGGGTTTTATTACTGTTTGTTTGCAGGTTGCATGTGGAGTTGTGACTTTTTTTTTTGCAGGCAAATACAAGAAATGATAATAAAAAAACCCCAGCCGGGGGATTTTTTTTTTCTCCCCCGGCTGGGTTTTTTTTTTCCCCGGTCCCGGCCGCTCTGCGAGGCGATGGTCATCGCCAATGTTTGGGCGGAGGTCGGGCTCGGGCTGGGGTTTTTGCAGGGAGGGCAATTTGTGAGGCCCTCGGGAACGGCGTTCCTGGGGAGCACTGCAGGCCGGTGGTGGAGCACATGTGATGAGAGCGAGGGCCAGTTGGTGCGCTACGCGAGTGGTGTGTTTAGAATGTATCTAACCTTGTATGCTTTTGTGCTGGGGTATTATTATTGCTTGTTGGCATGTTGTGTGGAGTTGTGAATTAGTTTTGCAGGCATTTACAAGAAATTATAAAAAAAAAAACTCTAGCTGGGGGATTTTTTTTTCTCCCCTGGCTGGTTTTTTTTTCCCCCGAGTCCTGGCCCCTCGGTGAGGCGACGGTCATTGCCAATGTTTGGGCGGAGGTCAGGCTCAGGCAGGGATTTTTGCAGGGAGGGTGATTTTTGAGGCCCCTGGTAATGGCATTCCTGGGGAGCACTGTCCTGCAATGTGATGTTTGCGTGGCATTGCCAAGAGGTATGTCATCTAGCCAGTGGTGATGGGAAGATTATTGACAATCTTGCAGCTGAAGGGTGTGTGGAATTGGAATAGGTAGATAGTGTTGAAGAGGGCCAGCTTGTGAACCAGGTGGGCTTAGCTGTATTGTGTATTGGTAGGATTGTAAGTTGTTATGAGGGGCTTTGTAGTTTCTGATGTAATGATATCGTTTGGTTTTTTTGTGTGTGTGGTGGCCTGGAAGCAGAGAGTCTGAGAGGAGCCGAGCTGGGTCGCTTTGTGCCCAGGAATAGAAATTGCAGAGATGGTGTTGCTTTGAAGAGAAAAAGTTAGAGATGTAAAGCAATAGACTGGGTAACTAACAGGACTGAGAAATGTGGAAAATATTACTAGGTAGAGAGTTAGAGGCACTAGGTAGTTGCAATGGTAAGGTAGTGGTGAATTTTTAGAGGTCAAATATGTGTAAAAAAACCAATGAGTACAAAGCGAGTAAAGATAATTGTAGTAAGTATTTGGTCAACTGGAGAGTAAGTCATATTTGTAGTGTAAGTACACCATAGGGCTGACATGTAAAAAATGAGAGTAGACAGCTTACTTGGAGTGTGCAATGGACCAAATTAAATGTCAGGTATGTTTAAAAAAAAAAAAAGCAGCCATAAGGTATCTGTGTCAGAATTGCGATCACAGAAAGTGAAAGTGCAAAGATAAGCAGGTGTGTTAGCCCCTAGATGTAGAGGTAGGTCTTTAGAGGGGGGAAAAAAGATCCTGTTGCCAGCATTGAAGGCTGTCACCTGGGGACTATTGTTGCAATATGGTTTGTAAATGATAATTTACAGGAGAAGTAGGTGTCAGAGGGAGAGTTGTAGATACCTATAGAGAAATGTTGCCATTGCAAGGTTAAAAGAAAGGCTGTGCATTTCCAGCTCCCAGGCAGATCTCAAGTATGTGTAGTTGTGTGAAGGTTTAATTTGTTTTCTATGACTTCCTGTAGTTTTGAAGAGCAGTAGAATACTACTTGGGCATAATTGGTGTGCAGTCGTTATTGTAGTGTGTTAAGAGAATAGCAGGTATGAATTGTGTCTGAGTGGTACTATAAGAAAAATATCAAATGAGACATTAAAGATGGCATGTGTTTCCTTATATTAATGTATTGCAAGCTAATTATGGTTCTTAAACATCTCTGTATGATGCTTTTAAGGTGTAATGAAACAAATGAATTCAAGTTTCAATAAAGTTTTGTTTGTTCTGTTTTGTCTCCTGTGGTTCTTTGTATGCATTTTGGTGGTGGTGTTTGTTTTGTCCGTGTGGATGTCTGCGTCTTTGGATTGTGTGTGTGTGTCTGTCCTGGGTCTGAATCATTTTGTGTGTGAGAATTTTTTTTGGGGGATGTGTGTGGTGGGTGAGTATGTGGGTGTGCTTGTGTCTTTGAGCATGTGTCTGCCTGTGTTTGTCTTGTCTTGGAGAGTGTGTGTGTCTGGTGTTTCCTAAGAGTGAATGCTTGTGTCTCTCTTGCGAGAGTGAGGGAGAGTGTGTCTTTGGTCTAGGAGTGAGCATGTGTGAGTGTGTCTTTGGTCTAGGAGTGACGGTGAGCGTCTGTCTGTGTGTCTTTGGTCTAGGAGTGACGGTGAGCGTCTGTCTGTGTGTCTTTGGTCTAGGAGTGACGGTGAGCGTCTGTCTGTGTGTCTTTGGTCTAGGAGTGACGGTGAGTGTCTGTCTGTGTGTCTTGGAGAGAGTGTGTGTCTGTGTTAGGGTGAGGGTGTGTCTGTGTGTGTCTTTGGTCCTGGAGCAAGGCTGAGTGTCTTGTAGTAGGCGTGTGTCTGTCTTGGAGTGGGCGTGTGTCTGTCTTGGAGTGACAGTGTTTGTGTCTGTGGAGTGACAGTGTCTGTGTGTCTGTCTTCATCTTGGATGAAGGGTGAGTGCATGTGTCTGGCTTGGACTGAGGGTGTGACTGTGTCTATGTGTGTGTCTGTGTCTTTGTGGTTTTGTTTCTCTATGTATTGGCACAGAAAACTAAAAATAAAATGTCTGTGTTTTAAAGGAAAAAAAAAAATAGCTGCAGGAGAAAATCACATACTCCCTGGGAGTAAAGAAAAAAACAAAACAAACAAACAAACAAACAAATTTACTCCCAGGGAGCATGGCATTTTCTACTGCTGCACCAGATTTATTATTTTTAGCTTTTGTTACACTGTCCTACATCCACCATTATTACCATACACACACCTCACAGCTGCAGCTCCACCTTTACACTACCTACACACACTTCACAACCACAAACACAGCTCCAGAGGTGCAACCTGATGATCCAGAACCATAGACACCCACTTCCAGACAATAGGGCAGCTGTAGAAGCACCACTCTAGACCCTGGAGGTCAGCTCTGTGGTGGGGGGGACCATAGAGCTGCATTTCCGGGCAAGAGGGGGAATTCAGGCAGTCTGCTCTATCTTCTGGAGGTCCAAGTCTCTGATCCGGATCACCCACCTACACTTCCGGACACCACAGGAACTTCCGGAGTGCCACTCTAGCCTCCGGAGGTCTAACTCGATGATACCTACCACAGAGACTTCCCACTCACCAACTCTATGATCGGGAAGTCCTCCAACGACGCCGGAAGTCCTCCAGGAACACCGGAAACTACCACAGAGACTACCGGTCCGCCAACTCTACGATCCGGAAGTCCTCCAGGAACACCGGAAACTACCACAGAGACTACCGGTCCGCCAACTCTACGATCCGGAAGTCCTCCAGGAACACCGGAAACTACCACAGAGACTACCGGTCCGCCAACTCTACGATCCGGAAGTCCTCCAGGAACACCGGAAGTCACCTGATATCAACCGGAAATTCCCTCTACAGACCGGAAGTCGGCCATTAAACCCCCCAAACAAACCGGAAGCCACCTCAAACCCCCGGAAGTCGCACCAAAGC
>NC_134645.1:133464858-133472355 GCF_030463565.1 Pelecanus crispus
TTAGGGTTAGGGTTAGGGTTAGGGTTAGGGTTAGGGTTAGGGTTAGGGTTAGGGTTAGGGTTAGGGTTAGGGTTAGGGTTAGGGTTAGGGTTAGGGTTAGGGTTAGGGTTAGGGTTAGGGTTAGGGTTAGGGTTAGGGTTAGGGTTAGGGTTAGGGTTAGGGTTAGGGTTAGGGTTAGGGTTAGGGTTAGGGTTAGGGTTAGGGTTAGGGTTAGGGTTAGGGTTAGGGTTAGGGTTAGGGTTAGGGTTAGGGTTAGGGTTAGGGTTAGGGTTAGGGTTAGGGTTAGGGTTAGGGTTAGGGTTAGGGTTAGGGTTAGGGTTAGGGTTAGGGTTAGGGTTAGGGTTAGGGTTAGGGTTAGGGTTAGGGTTAGGGTTAGGGTTAGGGTTAGGGTTAGGGTTAGGGTTAGGGTTAGGGTTAGGGTTAGGGTTAGGGTTAGGGTTAGGGTTAGGGTTAGGGTTAGGGTTAGGGTTAGGGTTAGGGTTAGGGTTAGGGTTAGGGTTAGGGTTAGGGTTAGGGTTAGGGTTAGGGTTAGGGTTAGGGTTAGGGTTAGGGTTAGGGTTAGGGTTAGGGTTAGGGTTAGGGTTAGGGTTAGGGTTAGGGTTAGGGTTAGGGTTAGGGTTAGGGTTAGGGTTAGGGTTAGGGTTAGGGTTAGGGTTAGGGTTAGGGTTAGGGTTAGGGTTAGGGTTAGGGTTAGGGTTAGGGTTAGGGTTAGGGTTAGGGTTAGGGTTAGGGTTAGGGTTAGGGTTAGGGTTAGGGTTAGGGTTAGGGTTAGGGTTAGGGTTAGGGTTAGGGTTAGGGTTAGGGTTAGGGTTAGGGTTAGGGTTAGGGTTAGGGTTAGGGTTAGGGTTAGGGTTAGGGTTAGGGTTAGGGTTAGGGTTAGGGTTAGGGTTAGGGTTAGGGTTAGGGTTAGGGTTAGGGTTAGGGTTAGGGTTAGGGTTAGGGTTAGGGTTAGGGTTAGGGTTAGGGTTAGGGTTAGGGTTAGGGTTAGGGTTAGGGTTAGGGTTAGGGTTAGGGTTAGGGTTAGGGTTAGGGTTAGGGTTAGGGTTAGGGTTAGGGTTAGGGTTAGGGTTAGGGTTAGGGTTAGGGTTAGGGTTAGGGTTAGGGTTAGGGTTAGGGTTAGGGTTAGGGTTAGGGTTAGGGTTAGGGTTAGGGTTAGGGTTAGGGTTAGGGTTAGGGTTAGGGTTAGGGTTAGGGTTAGGGTTAGGGTTAGGGTTAGGGTTAGGGTTAGGGTTAGGGTTAGGGTTAGGGTTAGGGTTAGGGTTAGGGTTAGGGTTAGGGTTAGGGTTAGGGTTAGGGTTAGGGTTAGGGTTAGGGTTAGGGTTAGGGTTAGGGTTAGGGTTAGGGTTAGGGTTAGGGTTAGGGTTAGGGTTAGGGTTAGGGTTAGGGTTAGGGTTAGGGTTAGGGTTAGGGTTAGGGTTAGGGTTAGGGTTAGGGTTAGGGTTAGGGTTAGGGTTAGGGTTAGGGTTAGGGTTAGGGTTAGGGTTAGGGTTAGGGTTAGGGTTAGGGTTAGGGTTAGGGTTAGGGTTAGGGTTAGGGTTAGGGTTAGGGTTAGGGTTAGGGTTAGGGTTAGGGTTAGGGTTAGGGTTAGGGTTAGGGTTAGGGTTAGGGTTAGGGTTAGGGTTAGGGTTAGGGTTAGGGTTAGGGTTAGGGTTAGGGTTAGGGTTAGGGTTAGGGTTAGGGTTAGGGTTAGGGTTAGGGTTAGGGTTAGGGTTAGGGTTAGGGTTAGGGTTAGGGTTAGGGTTAGGGTTAGGGTTAGGGTTAGGGTTAGGGTTAGGGTTAGGGTTAGGGTTAGGGTTAGGGTTAGGGTTAGGGTTAGGGTTAGGGTTAGGGTTAGGGTTAGGGTTAGGGTTAGGGTTAGGGTTAGGGTTAGGGTTAGGGTTAGGGTTAGGGTTAGGGTTAGGGTTAGGGTTAGGGTTAGGGTTAGGGTTAGGGTTAGGGTTAGGGTTAGGGTTAGGGTTAGGGTTAGGGTTAGGGTTAGGGTTAGGGTTAGGGTTAGGGTTAGGGTTAGGGTTAGGGTTAGGGTTAGGGTTAGGGTTAGGGTTAGGGTTAGGGTTAGGGTTAGGGTTAGGGTTAGGGTTAGGGTTAGGGTTAGGGTTAGGGTTAGGGTTAGGGTTAGGGTTAGGGTTAGGGTTAGGGTTAGGGTTAGGGTTAGGGTTAGGGTTAGGGTTAGGGTTAGGGTTAGGGTTAGGGTTAGGGTTAGGGTTAGGGTTAGGGTTAGGGTTAGGGTTAGGGTTAGGGTTAGGGTTAGGGTTAGGGTTAGGGTTAGGGTTAGGGTTAGGGTTAGGGTTAGGGTTAGGGTTAGGGTTAGGGTTAGGGTTAGGGTTAGGGTTAGGGTTAGGGTTAGGGTTAGGGTTAGGGTTAGGGTTAGGGTTAGGGTTAGGGTTAGGGTTAGGGTTAGGGTTAGGGTTAGGGTTAGGGTTAGGGTTAGGGTTAGGGTTAGGGTTAGGGTTAGGGTTAGGGTTAGGGTTAGGGTTAGGGTTAGGGTTAGGGTTAGGGTTAGGGTTAGGGTTAGGGTTAGGGTTAGGGTTAGGGTTAGGGTTAGGGTTAGGGTTAGGGTTAGGGTTAGGGTTAGGGTTAGGGTTAGGGTTAGGGTTAGGGTTAGGGTTAGGGTTAGGGTTAGGGTTAGGGTTAGGGTTAGGGTTAGGGTTAGGGTTAGGGTTAGGGTTAGGGTTAGGGTTAGGGTTAGGGTTAGGGTTAGGGTTAGGGTTAGGGTTAGGGTTAGGGTTAGGGTTAGGGTTAGGGTTAGGGTTAGGGTTAGGGTTAGGGTTAGGGTTAGGGTTAGGGTTAGGGTTAGGGTTAGGGTTAGGGTTAGGGTTAGGGTTAGGGTTAGGGTTAGGGTTAGGGTTAGGGTTAGGGTTAGGGTTAGGGTTAGGGTTAGGGTTAGGGTTAGGGTTAGGGTTAGGGTTAGGGTTAGGGTTAGGGTTAGGGTTAGGGTTAGGGTTAGGGTTAGGGTTAGGGTTAGGGTTAGGGTTAGGGTTAGGGTTAGGGTTAGGGTTAGGGTTAGGGTTAGGGTTAGGGTTAGGGTTAGGGTTAGGGTTAGGGTTAGGGTTAGGGTTAGGGTTAGGGTTAGGGTTAGGGTTAGGGTTAGGGTTAGGGTTAGGGTTAGGGTTAGGGTTAGGGTTAGGGTTAGGGTTAGGGTTAGGGTTAGGGTTAGGGTTAGGGTTAGGGTTAGGGTTAGGGTTAGGGTTAGGGTTAGGGTTAGGGTTAGGGTTAGGGTTAGGGTTAGGGTTAGGGTTAGGGTTAGGGTTAGGGTTAGGGTTAGGGTTAGGGTTAGGGTTAGGGTTAGGGTTAGGGTTAGGGTTAGGGTTAGGGTTAGGGTTAGGGTTAGGGTTAGGGTTAGGGTTAGGGTTAGGGTTAGGGTTAGGGTTAGGGTTAGGGTTAGGGTTAGGGTTAGGGTTAGGGTTAGGGTTAGGGTTAGGGTTAGGGTTAGGGTTAGGGTTAGGGTTAGGGTTAGGGTTAGGGTTAGGGTTAGGGTTAGGGTTAGGGTTAGGGTTAGGGTTAGGGTTAGGGTTAGGGTTAGGGTTAGGGTTAGGGTTAGGGTTAGGGTTAGGGTTAGGGTTAGGGTTAGGGTTAGGGTTAGGGTTAGGGTTAGGGTTAGGGTTAGGGTTAGGGTTAGGGTTAGGGTTAGGGTTAGGGTTAGGGTTAGGGTTAGGGTTAGGGTTAGGGTTAGGGTTAGGGTTAGGGTTAGGGTTAGGGTTAGGGTTAGGGTTAGGGTTAGGGTTAGGGTTAGGGTTAGGGTTAGGGTTAGGGTTAGGGTTAGGGTTAGGGTTAGGGTTAGGGTTAGGGTTAGGGTTAGGGTTAGGGTTAGGGTTAGGGTTAGGGTTAGGGTTAGGGTTAGGGTTAGGGTTAGGGTTAGGGTTAGGGTTAGGGTTAGGGTTAGGGTTAGGGTTAGGGTTAGGGTTAGGGTTAGGGTTAGGGTTAGGGTTAGGGTTAGGGTTAGGGTTAGGGTTAGGGTTAGGGTTAGGGTTAGGGTTAGGGTTAGGGTTAGGGTTAGGGTTAGGGTTAGGGTTAGGGTTAGGGTTAGGGTTAGGGTTAGGGTTAGGGTTAGGGTTAGGGTTAGGGTTAGGGTTAGGGTTAGGGTTAGGGTTAGGGTTAGGGTTAGGGTTAGGGTTAGGGTTAGGGTTAGGGTTAGGGTTAGGGTTAGGGTTAGGGTTAGGGTTAGGGTTAGGGTTAGGGTTAGGGTTAGGGTTAGGGTTAGGGTTAGGGTTAGGGTTAGGGTTAGGGTTAGGGTTAGGGTTAGGGTTAGGGTTAGGGTTAGGGTTAGGGTTAGGGTTAGGGTTAGGGTTAGGGTTAGGGTTAGGGTTAGGGTTAGGGTTAGGGTTAGGGTTAGGGTTAGGGTTAGGGTTAGGGTTAGGGTTAGGGTTAGGGTTAGGGTTAGGGTTAGGGTTAGGGTTAGGGTTAGGGTTAGGGTTAGGGTTAGGGTTAGGGTTAGGGTTAGGGTTAGGGTTAGGGTTAGGGTTAGGGTTAGGGTTAGGGTTAGGGTTAGGGTTAGGGTTAGGGTTAGGGTTAGGGTTAGGGTTAGGGTTAGGGTTAGGGTTAGGGTTAGGGTTAGGGTTAGGGTTAGGGTTAGGGTTAGGGTTAGGGTTAGGGTTAGGGTTAGGGTTAGGGTTAGGGTTAGGGTTAGGGTTAGGGTTAGGGTTAGGGTTAGGGTTAGGGTTAGGGTTAGGGTTAGGGTTAGGGTTAGGGTTAGGGTTAGGGTTAGGGTTAGGGTTAGGGTTAGGGTTAGGGTTAGGGTTAGGGTTAGGGTTAGGGTTAGGGTTAGGGTTAGGGTTAGGGTTAGGGTTAGGGTTAGGGTTAGGGTTAGGGTTAGGGTTAGGGTTAGGGTTAGGGTTAGGGTTAGGGTTAGGGTTAGGGTTAGGGTTAGGGTTAGGGTTAGGGTTAGGGTTAGGGTTAGGGTTAGGGTTAGGGTTAGGGTTAGGGTTAGGGTTAGGGTTAGGGTTAGGGTTAGGGTTAGGGTTAGGGTTAGGGTTAGGGTTAGGGTTAGGGTTAGGGTTAGGGTTAGGGTTAGGGTTAGGGTTAGGGTTAGGGTTAGGGTTAGGGTTAGGGTTAGGGTTAGGGTTAGGGTTAGGGTTAGGGTTAGGGTTAGGGTTAGGGTTAGGGTTAGGGTTAGGGTTAGGGTTAGGGTTAGGGTTAGGGTTAGGGTTAGGGTTAGGGTTAGGGTTAGGGTTAGGGTTAGGGTTAGGGTTAGGGTTAGGGTTAGGGTTAGGGTTAGGGTTAGGGTTAGGGTTAGGGTTAGGGTTAGGGTTAGGGTTAGGGTTAGGGTTAGGGTTAGGGTTAGGGTTAGGGTTAGGGTTAGGGTTAGGGTTAGGGTTAGGGTTAGGGTTAGGGTTAGGGTTAGGGTTAGGGTTAGGGTTAGGGTTAGGGTTAGGGTTAGGGTTAGGGTTAGGGTTAGGGTTAGGGTTAGGGTTAGGGTTAGGGTTAGGGTTAGGGTTAGGGTTAGGGTTAGGGTTAGGGTTAGGGTTAGGGTTAGGGTTAGGGTTAGGGTTAGGGTTAGGGTTAGGGTTAGGGTTAGGGTTAGGGTTAGGGTTAGGGTTAGGGTTAGGGTTAGGGTTAGGGTTAGGGTTAGGGTTAGGGTTAGGGTTAGGGTTAGGGTTAGGGTTAGGGTTAGGGTTAGGGTTAGGGTTAGGGTTAGGGTTAGGGTTAGGGTTAGGGTTAGGGTTAGGGTTAGGGTTAGGGTTAGGGTTAGGGTTAGGGTTAGGGTTAGGGTTAGGGTTAGGGTTAGGGTTAGGGTTAGGGTTAGGGTTAGGGTTAGGGTTAGGGTTAGGGTTAGGGTTAGGGTTAGGGTTAGGGTTAGGGTTAGGGTTAGGGTTAGGGTTAGGGTTAGGGTTAGGGTTAGGGTTAGGGTTAGGGTTAGGGTTAGGGTTAGGGTTAGGGTTAGGGTTAGGGTTAGGGTTAGGGTTAGGGTTAGGGTTAGGGTTAGGGTTAGGGTTAGGGTTAGGGTTAGGGTTAGGGTTAGGGTTAGGGTTAGGGTTAGGGTTAGGGTTAGGGTTAGGGTTAGGGTTAGGGTTAGGGTTAGGGTTAGGGTTAGGGTTAGGGTTAGGGTTAGGGTTAGGGTTAGGGTTAGGGTTAGGGTTAGGGTTAGGGTTAGGGTTAGGGTTAGGGTTAGGGTTAGGGTTAGGGTTAGGGTTAGGGTTAGGGTTAGGGTTAGGGTTAGGGTTAGGGTTAGGGTTAGGGTTAGGGTTAGGGTTAGGGTTAGGGTTAGGGTTAGGGTTAGGGTTAGGGTTAGGGTTAGGGTTAGGGTTAGGGTTAGGGTTAGGGTTAGGGTTAGGGTTAGGGTTAGGGTTAGGGTTAGGGTTAGGGTTAGGGTTAGGGTTAGGGTTAGGGTTAGGGTTAGGGTTAGGGTTAGGGTTAGGGTTAGGGTTAGGGTTAGGGTTAGGGTTAGGGTTAGGGTTAGGGTTAGGGTTAGGGTTAGGGTTAGGGTTAGGGTTAGGGTTAGGGTTAGGGTTAGGGTTAGGGTTAGGGTTAGGGTTAGGGTTAGGGTTAGGGTTAGGGTTAGGGTTAGGGTTAGGGTTAGGGTTAGGGTTAGGGTTAGGGTTAGGGTTAGGGTTAGGGTTAGGGTTAGGGTTAGGGTTAGGGTTAGGGTTAGGGTTAGGGTTAGGGTTAGGGTTAGGGTTAGGGTTAGGGTTAGGGTTAGGGTTAGGGTTAGGGTTAGGGTTAGGGTTAGGGTTAGGGTTAGGGTTAGGGTTAGGGTTAGGGTTAGGGTTAGGGTTAGGGTTAGGGTTAGGGTTAGGGTTAGGGTTAGGGTTAGGGTTAGGGTTAGGGTTAGGGTTAGGGTTAGGGTTAGGGTTAGGGTTAGGGTTAGGGTTAGGGTTAGGGTTAGGGTTAGGGTTAGGGTTAGGGTTAGGGTTAGGGTTAGGGTTAGGGTTAGGGTTAGGGTTAGGGTTAGGGTTAGGGTTAGGGTTAGGGTTAGGGTTAGGGTTAGGGTTAGGGTTAGGGTTAGGGTTAGGGTTAGGGTTAGGGTTAGGGTTAGGGTTAGGGTTAGGGTTAGGGTTAGGGTTAGGGTTAGGGTTAGGGTTAGGGTTAGGGTTAGGGTTAGGGTTAGGGTTAGGGTTAGGGTTAGGGTTAGGGTTAGGGTTAGGGTTAGGGTTAGGGTTAGGGTTAGGGTTAGGGTTAGGGTTAGGGTTAGGGTTAGGGTTAGGGTTAGGGTTAGGGTTAGGGTTAGGGTTAGGGTTAGGGTTAGGGTTAGGGTTAGGGTTAGGGTTAGGGTTAGGGTTAGGGTTAGGGTTAGGGTTAGGGTTAGGGTTAGGGTTAGGGTTAGGGTTAGGGTTAGGGTTAGGGTTAGGGTTAGGGTTAGGGTTAGGGTTAGGGTTAGGGTTAGGGTTAGGGTTAGGGTTAGGGTTAGGGTTAGGGTTAGGGTTAGGGTTAGGGTTAGGGTTAGGGTTAGGGTTAGGGTTAGGGTTAGGGTTAGGGTAGGGTTAGGGTTAGGTTAGGGTTAGGGTTAGGGTTAGGGTTAGGGTTAGGTGGTAGGGTTAGGGTTAGGGTTAGGGGTTAGGGTTA
>NC_134646.1:0-5000 GCF_030463565.1 Pelecanus crispus
CCCTAACCCTAACCCTAACCCTAACCCTAACCCGAACCCTAACCCTAACCCTAACCCTAACCCTAACCCTAACCCTAACCCTAACCCTAACCCTAACCCTAACCCTAACCCTAACCCTAACCCTAACCCTAACCCTAACCCTAACCCTAACCCTAACCCTAACCCTAACCCTAACCCTAACCTACCCTAACCCTAACCCTAACCCTAACCCTAACCCTAACCCTAACCCTACCCTAACCCTAACCCTAACCCTAACCCTAACCCTAACCCTAACCCTAACCCTAACCCTAACCCTAACCCTAACCCTAACCCTAACCCTAACCCTAACCCTAACCCTAACCCTAACCCTAACCCTAACCCTAACCCGAACCCTAACCCTAACCCTAACCCTAACCCTAACCCTAACCCTAACCCTAACCCTAACCCTAACCCTAACCCTAACCCTAACCCTAACCCTAACCCTAACCCTAACCCTAACCCTAACCCTAACCCTAACCCTAACCCTAACCCTAACCCTAACCCTAACCCTAACCCTAACCCTAACCCTAACCCTAACCCTAACCCTAACCCTAACCCTAACCCTAACCCTAACCCTAACCCTAACCCTAACCCTAACCCTAACCCTAACCCTAACCCTAACCCTAACCCTAACCCTAACCCTAACCCTAACCCTAACCCTAACCCTAACCCTAACCCTAACCCTAACCCTAACCCTAACCCTAACCCTAACCCTAACCCTAACCCTAACCCTAACCCTAACCCTAACCCTAACCCTAACCCTAACCCTAACCCTAACCCTAACCCTAACCCTAACCCTAACCCTAACCCTAACCCTAACCCTAACCCTAACCCTAACCCTAACCCTAACCCTAACCCTAACCCTAACCCTAACCCTAACCCTAACCCTAACCCTAACCCTAACCCTAACCCTAACCCTAACCCTAACCCTAACCCTAACCCTAACCCTAACCCTAACCCTAACCCTAACCCTAACCCTAACCCTAACCCTAACCCTAACCCTAACCCTAACCCTAACCCTAACCCTAACCCTAACCCTAACCCTAACCCTAACCCTAACCCTAACCCTAACCCTAACCCTAACCCTAACCCTAACCCTAACCCTAACCCTAACCCTAACCCTAACCCTAACCCTAACCCTAACCCTAACCCTAACCCTAACCCTAACCCTAACCCTAACCCTAACCCTAACCCTAACCCTAACCCTAACCCTAACCCTAACCCTAACCCTAACCCTAACCCTAACCCTAACCCTAACCCTAACCCTAACCCTAACCCTAACCCTAACCCCTAACCCTAACCCTAACCCTAACCCTAACCCTAACCCTAACCCTAACCCTAACCCTAACCCTAACCCTAACCCTAACCCTAACCCTAACCCTAACCCTAACCCTAACCCTAACCCTAACCCTAACCCTAACCCTAACCCTAACCCTAACCCTAACCCTAACCCTAACCCTAACCCTAACCTAACCCTAACCCTAACCCTAACCCTAACCCTAACCCTAACCCTAACCCTAACCCTAACCCTAACCCTAACCCTAACCCTAACCCTAACCCTAACCCTAACCCTAACCCTAACCCTAACCCTAACCCTAACCCTAACCCTAACCCTAACCCTAACCCTAACCCTAACCCTAACCCTAACCCTAACCCTAACCCTAACCCTAACCCTAACCCTAACCCTAACCCTAACCCTAACCCTAACCCTAACCCTAACCCTAACCCTAACCCTAACCCTAACCCTAACCCTAACCCTAACCCTAACCCTAACCCTAACCCTAACCCTAACCCTAACCCTAACCCTAACCCTAACCCTAACCCTAACCCTAACCCTAACCCTAACCCTAACCCTAACCCTAACCCTAACCCTAACCCTAACCCTAACCCTAACCCTAACCCTAACCCTAACCCTAACCCTAACCCTAACCCTAACCCTAACCCTAACCCTAACCCTAACCCTAACCCTAACCCTAACCCTAACCCTAACCCTAACCCTAACCCTAACCCTAACCCTAACCCTAACCCTAACCCTAACCCTAACCCTAACCCTAACCCTAACCCTAACCCTAACCCTAACCCTAACCCTAACCCTAACCCTAACCCTAACCCTAACCCTAACCCTAACCCTAACCCTAACCCTAACCCTAACCCTAACCCTAACCCTAACCCTAACCCTAACCCTAACCCTAACCCTAACCCTAACCCTAACCCTAACCCTAACCCTAACCCTAACCCTAACCCTAACCCTAACCCTAACCCTAACCCTAACCCTAACCCTAACCCTAACCCTAACCCTAACCCTAACCCTAACCCTAACCCTAACCCTAACCCTAACCCTAACCCTAACCCTAACCCTAACCCTAACCCTAACCCTAACCCTAACCCTAACCCTAACCCTAACCCTAACCCTAACCCTAACCCTAACCCTAACCCTAACCCTAACCCTAACCCTAACCCTAACCCTAACCCTAACCCTAACCCTAACCCTAACCCTAACCCTAACCCTAACCCTAACCCTAACCCTAACCCTAACCCTAACCCTAACCCTAACCCTAACCCTAACCCTAACCCTAACCCTAACCCTAACCCTAACCCTAACCCTAACCCTAACCCTAACCCTAACCCTAACCCTAACCCTAACCCTAACCCTAACCCTAACCCTAACCCTAACCCTAACCCTAACCCTAACCCTAACCCTAACCCTAACCCTAACCCTAACCCTAACCCTAACCCTAACCCTAACCCTAACCCTAACCCTAACCCTAACCCTAACCCTAACCCAACCCTAACCCTAACCCTAACCCTAACCCTAACCCTAACCCTAACCCTAACCCTAACCCTAACCCTAACCCTAACCCTAACCCTAACCCTAACCCTAACCCTAACCCTAACCCTAACCCTAACCCTAACCCTAACCCTAACCCTAACCCTAACCCTAACCCTAACCCTAACCCTAACCCTAACCCTAACCCTAACCCTAACCCTAACCCTAACCCTAACCCTAACCCTAACCCTAACCCTAACCCTAACCCTAACCCTAACCCTAACCCTAACCCTAACCCTAACCCTAACCCTAACCCTAACCCTAACCCTAACCCTAACCCTAACCCTAACCCTAACCCTAACCCTAACCCTAACCCTAACCCTAACCCTAACCCTAACCCTAACCCTAACCCTAACCCTAACCCTAACCCTAACCCTAACCCTAACCCTAACCCTAACCCTAACCCTAACCCTAACCCTAACCCTAACCCTAACCCTAACCCTAACCCTAACCCTAACCCTAACCCTAACCCTAACCCTAACCCTAACCCTAACCCTAACCCTAACCCTAACCCTAACCCTAACCCTAACCCTAACCCTAACCCTAACCCTAACCCTAACCCTAACCCTAACCCTAACCCTAACCCTAACCCTAACCCTAACCCTAACCCTAACCCTAACCCTAACCCTAACCCTAACCCTAACCCTAACCCTAACCCTAACCCTAACCCTAACCCTAACCCTAACCCTAACCCTAACCCTAACCCTAACCCTAACCCTAACCCTAACCCTAACCCTAACCCTAACCCTAACCCTAACCCTAACCCTAACCCTAACCCTAACCCTAACCCTAACCCTAACCCTAACCCTAACCCTAACCCTAACCCTAACCCTAACCCTAACCCTAACCCTAACCCTAACCCTAACCCTAACCCTAACCCTAACCCTAACCCTAACCCTAACCCTAACCCTAACCCTAACCCTAACCCTAACCCTAACCCTAACCCTAACCCTAACCCTAACCCTAACCCTAACCCTAACCCTAACCCTAACCCTAACCCTAACCCTAACCCTAACCCTAACCCTAACCCTAACCCTAACCCTAACCCTAACCCTAACCCTAACCCTAACCCTAACCCTAACCCTAACCCTAACCCTAACCCTAACCCTAACCCTAACCCTAACCCTAACCCTAACCCTAACCCTAACCCTAACCCTAACCCTAACCCTAACCCTAACCCTAACCCTAACCCTAACCCTAACCCTAACCCTAACCCTAACCCTAACCCTAACCCTAACCCTAACCCTAACCCTAACCCTAACCCTAACCCTAACCCTAACCCTAACCCTAACCCTAACCCTAACCCTAACCCTAACCCTAACCCTAACCCTAACCCTAACCCTAACCCTAACCCTAACCCTAACCCTAACCCTAACCCTAACCCTAACCCTAACCCTAACCCTAACCCTAACCCTAACCCTAACCCTAACCCTAACCCTAACCCTAACCCTAACCCTAACCCTAACCCTAACCCTAACCCTAACCCTAACCCTAACCCTAACCCTAACCCTAACCCTAACCCTAACCCTAACCCTAACCCTAACCCTAACCCTAACCCTAACCCTAACCCTAACCCTAACCCTAACCCTAACCCTAACCCTAACCCTAACCCTAACCCTAACCCTAACCCTAACCCTAACCCTAACCCTAACCCTAACCCTAACCCTAACCCTAACCCTAACCCTAACCCTAACCCTAACCCTAACCCTAACCCTAACCCTAACCCTAACCCTAACCCTAACCCTAACCCTAACCCTAACCCTAACCCTAACCCTAACCCTAACCCTAACCCTAACCCTAACCCTAACCCTAACCCTAACCCTAACCCTAACCCTAACCCTAACCCTAACCCTAACCCTAACCCTAACCCTAACCCTAACCCTAACCCTAACCCTAACCCTAACCCTAACCCTAACCCTAACCCTAACCCTAACCCTAACCCTAACCCTAACCCTAACCCTAACCCTAACCCTAACCCTAACCCTAACCCTAACCCTAACCCTAACCCTAACCCTAACCCTAACCCTAACCCTAACCCTAACCCTAACCCTAACCCTAACCCTAACCCTAACCCTAACCCTAACCCTAACCCTAACCCTAACCCTAACCCTAACCCTAACCCTAACCCTAACCCTAACCCTAACCCTAACCCTAA